>NC_037679.1:8099133-8348805 GCF_003255815.1 Theropithecus gelada | reverse complement strand
TTTTTTTTTTTTTTTTTTGAGACAGGGTCTCACTCTGTCACCCAGGTTGGAGTGCAGTGGCATGATCTCAGCTCACTGCAACCTCAGGCTCAAGTGATCCACCTCAGCCTCCCAAGTAGCTGGGACCACGCCACCATGCCCAGCTAATGTTTTTGTATATTTTGTAGAGGCAGGGTCTCACTATGTTGCCCAGGCTCGTCTCCAACTCCTGGACTCAAGCGATCCTCCTGCCTCAACCTCCAAAGTGCTAGGATGACAGGTGTGAGCCACCATGCCCGGCCTATTATATACATATCTTACCACAATTGTAGAAACAAACAATGGAAGCATAAATCAAGTACTAAGAAAAATGATTGCCAATGGGGAGAGAACATGATCTAACTGCACTTCTTCTGATGCATTTGTGGTATCATTTAACTATGGAAACGTAACCGTGTTATACAAGACAGAATTAAGTTAAGGTGGAAAAAAATCCTTAAAAATGGAAAACAAAATGAAACAAATATTTAACCAAATATCAGGTTGGTGTCTTAAATACAGAAAGGGGAATTCTCTCTTTCTTTCTTTTTTTTTTTTGAGACAGGGTCTTACTCTGTTGCCCAGGCTGCAGTGGCATGATCTGGCTCACTGCAACTTCTGCCTCCCAGGTTCAAGCAATCCTCCTGCCTCAGCTTCCAGAGTAGCTGGGACCACAGATCTATGAGCCACCATGCCTGGCTAATTTTTGTATTTTTGTAGAGACAGAGTTTTGCCATGTTGCCCAGGCTGGTCTCCATCTCCTGAGCTCAAGTGATCCTCCCACCTCAGTCTCCCAAAATGTTGGATTACAGGCGTGAGCAAGTGCACCAGCCACCCTAACAATTCTTGAAGTGTGCAGTTCAGTATTGCTAAATATATTCACTTGTTGTGCAACCAATCTCCAGAATTCTTTCATCTTACAAAACTTAAACTCTATACCTGTCAAACAACGTATCATTCTCCCTCTCCACAGCCCCTGGCAAACACCATTCTACTTTGTCTCTATGAATTTCACTATTCTAGGTACCTTACATAAGTAGAATCATACTGTATTTGTACTTTTTGTGACTGGCTTATTTCACTTAGCACAATGTCCTCGAAGTTCATCCATGTTGTAGTATGTGTCAGAATTTACTTCCTTTTTAAAGCTGAATAATATTATATTGTGTGTATACACAAGTTTTTGTTTGTTTGTTTGTTTGTTTTACTCATTCATCCATGGACACTTGAATTGCTTCCACCTTTTGACTTTTGTGAATAATGCTGCTATGAATATGGGTATACAATGATCTCTTCCAGATCCTGTTTTCAGTTCTTTTGGGTATGTACACAGAAGTAGAATTGCTAGATTTTATTTTCTGAGTGTGTGTGTGGTTTTCTTAAGAAATGAAGTCTCATTCTGTTACCCAGGCTGGAGTGCAGTGGTGAGATCATAGCTGACTGTAACCTCTAACTGCAGGGCTCAAGTGATCCTCCTGCCTCAGCCTCCTGAGTAGTTTGGACTCCAAGCATGCCAACACACTAGGCTAAGTTTTGCATTTTTTGTAGAGACAGGGTCTTGCTATGTTCCCCAGGTTTATTATTTATTTATTTATTTTTTTAATAGAAGCCATTCTAATATGAAGTGGTTATAGTTTTAATTTGCATTTCCCTAATGATTAGTAATGTTGACCATCTTTTTGTTTGCTTATTAGCCATTTGTATATCTTCTTTGGAGAAATGCCTTTTCAAGTTCTCTGCCCATTTTTAAATTGGATTGTTAATATTAAAACACTTTTTTTTTTTTTTTTGAGACGGAGTTTTGCTATTGTCGCCCAGGCTGGAGTACAATGGCACAATCTCAGCTCACTGCAACCTCTGCCTCCCGGGTTCAAGTGATTCTCCTGCCTCAGCCTACTGAGTAGCTGGGATTACAGGTGCCCACCACCACGCCCAGCTAATTTTTGTATTTTTAGTAGAGATGGGGTTTCACCATGTTGGCAAGGCTGGTCTCAAACTCCTGACCTCGGGTGATCCACCCACCTCGACTTCCCAAAGAAATGGGATTATAGAGGTGAGCTACCACACCCGGCCAAAACACTTTATTTTTATATATTTTTTTGAGACAGAGTCTCATTCTGTTGCTTAGGCTAGAGTGCAGTGGTGCTATTTCAGTTGACTGCAGACTTCCCAGGCTCAGGTGATCCTCCTATTTCATCCTCCCAAGTAGCTGGGACTACAGGATCATGCCACCACTCCCAGCTAATTTGTTGTTGTTGTTGTTATTGTTGTTTCTTGTAGAGACGGGGTCACCATGTTTCCCAGGCTGTTCTCGAACTTCTGGGCTCAAGCAATTTGCCTGTCTTAGCCTCCCAAAGTGCTAGGATTACAGGTGTGAGGCACCATGACCGGCCAATGTTAAAACATTTTTTTCCCACCATTTAATCCATGAAGATATAAGAATACTGAAATTGGTCAGACACGGTGGCTCACGCCTATAATCCCAGCATTTTGGGAGGCTGAGGTGGGTGAATGACCTGAGGTCAGGAGTTCGAGACCAGCCTGGACAATATGGTGAAACTCCATTTCTACTAAAAATACAGAAAAAATTAGTCAGGCGTGGTGGTGGGTGCCTGTAATCCCAACTACTCGGGAGACTGAGACAGAAGAATAGCTTGAACCTGGGAGGCAGAAGTTGCAGTGAGCCGAGATCACACTACTGCACTCCAGCCTAGGCAACAAGAGTGAAACTCTGTCTCAAAAAAGAAAAAAGAAATACAAAAATTAGCCGGGCATAGTGGCACGTGCCTGTAATCCCAGTTACTCTGGAGGCTGAAGCAGGAGAATCGCTGGAACCTGGGAAACAGAGGTTGCAGTGAGCTGAGGTTGTACCACTGCAATCCAGCCTGGGCAACAAAGCAAGGTTCCATCTCAAGAAAAGAAAAAAAAAAAAAAAAAAAAAAGAATAGTGGAATAATTAAAATGTAAAAAAATTAACTGCAAAAATTATTTTATCCTAAGACCATTGTAAGTTTTATTTCTCATGTGTACATTATTTCCTTCATATTCAAAAATACAACAACAAATAATGCTAGCTATGGTGCTCATCCTATCCTTTATTATACCTTTAATTGAAATGTAGTTTTTGCCCTTGAGATCCATGTTTTATAAATTTTTTCTGGGCCAGACGTGGGATTACAGGTGTGAGCCTATAATCCCATCACTTTGGGAGGTTGAAGTGGGAGGATCGCTTGAGCCTGGGAGGTTGAGGCTGCAGTGAGCCATGATTGCACCACTGCACTCCAGCCTGGGCAACAGAGCAAGACCCTGTCTCTAAACAAATATATAAATAAATATTTTTTCTCAATATATGGAAAGTATCTCAATACGAGAATATTTACATTGTTTCTATATTATTAAAATTTTTAATCAGAACAGATGTTGAATTTCATTGAATGTCTTTTCAGCAATATTTGGAGATTAACATATGACTTTTCCCCTCAACATATTATAATGAGTTATTTTAAAAGATTTCCTAATATTGAATGCTCATTGCATGTCTAATATAAAAAACTTGGGGTTGGGCATGGTGGCTCACACCTGTAATCCCAGCACTTTGGGAGGCTGAAGTGTGTGGAATGCTTGAGGCTAGAAGTTCGAGACCAGCCTGGGCAACATAGGAAGACCCCAACTCTATTAAAAAAAAAAATTAGGCCAGGTGTGGTGGCTCACGCCTGCAATCCCAACACTTCGGGAGGCTGAGGAGGCAAGAGATTGAGACCATCCTGGACAACATGGTGAGACCCCGTCTCTACTAAAAATACAAAAATTAGCTGAGCGAGGTGGTGTGCCCCTGTCGTCCCAGCTATTCAGGAAGCTGAGGCAGGAGAATCACTTGAATTCAGGAGGTAGAGGTTGCAGTGAACCAAGATCGTGACACTGCACTCCAGCCTGGCGACAGAGCGAGACTCCATCTCAAAAAAAAAAAAAAAAAAATAGGGCAGGTGCTGTGGCTCACATCTGGAGGCCGAGGCAGGTGGATCACCTGAGGTCAGGAGTTTGAGAACAGCCTGGCCAACATGGTGAAGCCCCCATCTCTACTAAAGATACAAAAATTAGCCAAGCATGGTGGCACGCACCTGTAATTCCAGTTACTCAGGAGGCTGAGACAGGAGAATCGCTTGAACCTGGGAGGTGGAGGTTGCAGTGAGCTGAGATCACACCATTGCACTCCAGCCTGGGTGACAGAGCAAGACTCCATCTCAAAAAAAAAAAAAAAAAAAAATTAGCTGGGTGTGGTGGTGTGCACCTGTAGTCCCAGCTACTTGGGAGGCTGAGGCACTAGAATTGCTTGAACCCGGGTGGCCAAGGTTGCAGTGAGCCCAGATCGCGTCATTGCACACCAGCCTGAGTGACAGAGCAAGACTCTGTCTCAAAACAAAAAAAACAAAAAAACTTGATCATAGTGATTATCCTTCCAATGTGCTGCCAGATTCTTTTTAAACTTTTTAAAATTATTGACTAATTGGTTGATTGATTTTGAGACTATCATAAAACAGCACCAGGTTCTATTTGATGATACAGTTTCACTCTGAACAGCAGTGTATAGGGCTAAGTTTTATACTAGTATTCAATATAGACTGTGGAAGGTACCAGAGTATATCCCATAAAAAAAAGTTATTCCACCAGAAGCCTATATAGTGCACTCCAGGCAAGTAGGCCTTTGATTATCCAACTTAATTCAGAAATAGAATTTCGAGTATCTAAAGCAGCAGTTCATTCTTAATTACTAGAGGTGATGAGAGCAGATATCCTTTACCATTAAGTATGATGTTAGCTGTCAGTTTTCACAGACACTCTATCAGATGGAGGAAGTTCTCTAGTTTCCTGGTTTGCTGAGAGGCTGGTTGGTTTGTTTTTGGTAAATGGATGCTAGATTTTGTCAAATTATTTTTCTGTGTGCATCTATTAAAATGATTATACGGGTTTTCTCCTTTTTTCTCTTGAATATGAAACCAACCTTGCATTCCTGGGATAAACCACAATTGCTTTATAGTTTAAAACAGGGGTTCTTAACTCAGGGCTCAGAAAAGCACAGGTACTTCATAGATAGCTCTCATGGTTTGGGAACTATCCTAAAGCTGTATGCAAAATTCTGTGTGAATATGTTTAAGATAAATTTTCTCCAAAGATAGCTCCTAACCATTCCTTTCATCCCTGTAGGTATAGGCTTATTCTCCCATAGAGAGATGGAATCTGTTCCCCTTTCCTTAAACCCTAGCTGGCTTGTGATGACTTTGACAAATAGAATGTGCAAAAGTGAAGCCGTGCTAGACCCAGGTCAAGCACTTAAGAAGCCTGGCAGTTGTGTTGTTGTTATTGTTTTTTATATATATACACAGAGAGATAGCATCTCACTATGTTAATCAGGCTGGTTTCAAACTCCTGGCCTCAAGTGATCCTCTGCCTTGGCCTCCCAAACTGCTGAGATTACAGGAGTGAGCATCAAGCCCAGCCTGTTTAAAAGAAAGCCACCATTTAAGAAACTTGAGCTAGAGTAACAATGGATGAGAGACCATGTGAAGAGAAAGAGAGAGGACGTGTGAAAAAGAACCACCCCACCCCATCCAACAGCCAGCACAAAGGCCTCACATATGTGAGTGAAACCATCTTGGACACTCCAGACCCAGCTAGACTCCCAGCTCAGCACACCTGCATGAGTGAACCAGATGACATACCACATGGAATCATGAGAAATAATAAATGACAGTTTTAATTCAATCAGTTTTGGGTGGTTGGTTGTACAGCAATAGAAAACTGAAACAGGGCTTATATGCACATCTAGAGAGAGAATACTGTATACCGTTTTCTTTTCTTTTCTTTTCTTTTCTTTTTTTTTTATTTTTTATTTTTATTTTTTATTTTTTTTTTATTTTTTTTTTTTTTTTTTTTTTTTTTTAATTTTTTTTTTTTTTTGAGACGGAGTCTCGCTCTGTAGCCCAGGCTGGAGTGCAGTGGCCGGATCTCAGCTCACTGCAAGCTCCGCCTCCCGGGTTCACGCCATTCTCCGGCCTCAGCCTCCCGCGTAGCTGGGACTACAGGCGCTGCCACCTCGCCCGGCTATTTTTTGTATTTCTTAGTAGAGATGGGGTTTCACCGTGTTAGCCAGGATGGTCTCGATCTCCTGACCTCGTGATCCGCCCGTCTCGGCCTCCCAAAGTGCTGGGATTACAGGCTTGAGCCACCGCGCCCGGCCTTCTTTTTTTTTTAGACGGAGTCTTGCTTTGCGCCCAGGCTGGAGTGCAGTGGCTCTACCTTGGCTCACTGCAAGCTCCGCCTCCCAGGTTCACGCCATTCTCCTGCCTCAGCCTCCCCAGTACCTGGGACTACAGACACCCGCCACCACGCCCCACTATTTTTTTGTATTTTTTAACAGAGATGGGGTTTCACCGTGTTAGCCAGGATGGTCTTGATCTCCTGACCTCATGATCCCCCAACCTTGGCCTCCCAAAGTGCTGGGAATGCAGGCCTGAGCCACTGCGCCTGGCCTACTGTATACTGTTTTCATGAGATTATCCAAAACAGTTATAACCACTAACCTAAATAAATGAAATAATAAAAATTATTTAGGAAATCCCTCATAAATGTATTTGTTTCAGTGTTTTTTTACATTTATTTTTAGTTTTTTAGAGACAAGGTCTTCTTGCTCTCTTGCCCAGGCTGGGCTGCAGTGGCAAAATCATCGCTCAATGTAACTTCAAATTTGGGACTTAAGCAATGCTCCCACTTCAGCCCACTGAGTAGCTAGGACTACAGGTGCACACACCCACACCTGGCTAATTAAAAAAAAAAAATTTTTGTAGCGATAGGGTCTAGCTATATTGCTCAGGCTGGTCTCAAATTCTTGGACTCAAGTGGTCCTCCTGCCTTGGCCTCCCAAAGTGCAGGGATTATAGATGTGAGCCACTGTGCCTGGCTTCAGTGTGTTTTTTATAATTATCAGTACTATATTTAAGATTATATGTAAATTAGCCCGGCACAGTGGCTCACACCTGTAATCCCAGCACTTTGGCAGGCCAAGTGTGGATCATGGGTGGATCATGAGGTCAGGAGTTCAACACCAGCCTGGTCAAGATAGTGAAACCCTGTTTTTACTGAAAATACAAAAATTAGCTGGGTGTGGTGACACATGCCTGTAGTCCCAGCTACATGGGAGGCTGAGGCAGGAAAATCTCTTGAACTGGGGAGATGGAGGCTGCAGTGAGCCAAGATTGCACCACTGCACTCTAGCCTGGGCAACAGAGTGAGACTCTGCCTCCAAAAAAAAAAAAAAAAAAAAGAATTATATGTAAACAGAGTGTAGCTTTGAATTTGGCAATTAAGTGAAGGATTCTATGCTTTATAGAAATATAATGGAAATGGATGCCTAAGATAAAAAATCAGATAATTTATTGGACCATCTTTCCACTGCTCTGAAGCAAGTCAGTAGATTTGAGAAGTAGGCCAAAAGTTTTCACTTAAATATATACATATGAACATGTGAAAATATACATACAAAAATTATATAAAGAAAAGTGAACCAAAGTAGATCCAAAGTTCTATATTTGGTCAAGATATAGTTTCGTACGTGAACCAAGTGGATGGATTCACTTACCATAAATGGTGCAGCCATTGTGGAAGTGAGTGTGATTTGCAGCTGAGTTAGAACATAGCTGGTAGAGTGGATCAAAATTGACTGAGGCAGCCAGGCATGGTCGCTCATGCCTGTAGTCCCAGCACTTTGGGAGGCAAAGGCAGGCGGATCACCTGAGGTCGGGAGTTTGAGACCCGCCTGACTACCATGGAGAAACCCTGCCTCTACTAAAAATACAAAATTAGCCAGGCGTGGTGGCACATGCCTGTAATCCTAGCTACTCAGGAGGCTGAGGAAGGAGAATCACTTGAATCTGGGAGGCGGAGGTTGCGGTGAGCCGAGATCACGCCATTGCACTCCAGCCTGGGCAATAAGAGCAAAATTCTGTCTCAAAAAAAAAAAAAAAAAAAAATTGACTGAGACTGCATGCAGTGGCTCATGCCTGTAATCCCAGCACTTTGGGAGGCCTTGTCTCAAAAAAAAAATTTTTTTTTTAATTGTTTTTTGTTTTTTTAAGACAGCCTCTGCCGCCAGGCTGGAGTGCAGTGGTGTGATCTTGGCTCACATCAACCTCCGCCTGCTGGGTTCAAGTGATTCTCCTGGCTCAGCCTCCCAAATAGCTGGGACTACAGGCGCATGCCACCATGCCCAGCTAATTTTTGTATTTTTAGTAGAGATGGTGTTTCACCATGTTGGCCAGGATGGTCTCGATCTCTTGACCTCGTGATCCACCCACCTTAGTCTCCCAAAGTGCTGGGATTACAGGCGTAAGTCACCGAGCCTGGCCTTTAATTTTATTTTAGTAGAAATGGGGTTTCACCATGTTGGCCGAGCTAGTCTCAAACTCCTGGCCTCAAGTGATTCACCTGCCTTGGCCTCCCAAAGTGCTAGTATTACAGGTGTGAGCCAATGTGCCCAGTCAAAACAATTTTTTTTTTAATTAGCTGGGTGTGGTGGCACAGCCCTGCAGTCCTAGCTACTCAGATGGCCAAGGCAGGAGGATCCCTTGAGCTCAGGAGTGCAAGGCTGCAGTGAGCCATGATCATATCACTGCACTCCAGCCTAGACGACAGAGCAAGACCCTGTCTCAAAAAAAACACAAAAAACAAAACCAAAAAAAACCTGAGACATAGGGCAGGCTTCCATCTGGTGAATGGAGTAAGGAGGTAGGAAACAGCAGTAAAAGAAAATTATACTTGCCATGGATAGTAGCACAAGCCCTTAATATCAACATTTTGGGAGACTGAGGCAGGAGTATCGCTTGAGGCCAGGAGTTTGAGACCAGCCTGCACAACATATCAAGACTCAGTCTCTCTAACAAAAAAAAAATTTAATTAGCTGTGTGCGGTGGCAGTGCCTGCAGTACCAGCCACTCAGGAAGCTGAGATAGGAAGATCTATTAAGCCTGGGAGGTCAAGGTACAATGAGCTATGATTGGCCACTGTACTCCAGCCTGGGCGACACAGCAAGATTCTGTCTCAAAAGAATAAAAAGAAAAAAAGAAAAGAAAAGAAAATGAGAATGACAGTAATATACCACCATTTCCAATCCAACATCAGAAGTAATGAATCAAAAGGTCCAGTATAAGGTTAGGCTCAGTGGCTCATACCTGTAATCCCAGCATTTTGGAAAGCTGAAGTGGGAGTATCACTTGGGCCAGAAGTTTGAGACAAGCCTGGGCAACATGGTGAGACCCTATCTCTACAAAAAATAAATCAGCTGAGTGTGGTGGCCTATGCCTATAGTCCCAGCTACTCAGGAGGCTGAGGCAGGAGGAACACGTGAGCCTAAGAGGTCAAGGCTGCAGTGAGCCATGATCACATCATTGCACTCCATCTTGGGTGACAGAGAGGAGACCCTATCTTTAAAAAAAATTAAATGAGGCTGGGCGCAGTGGCTCACACCTGCAATCCTAGCACTTTGGGAGGCCAAGGCGGGCAGATCACAAGGTCAGGACATCGAGACCATCCTGGCTAACATGGTGAAACCCTGTCCCTACTAAAAATTTTTTTAAAAATCAGCTGGGCGTGGTGGCATGCGCCTGTAGTCCCAGCTACTCAGGAGACCGAGGCAGGAGAATCGCTTGAACCTGGGAGGCAGAGGTTGCAGTAAGCCAAGATCGCGCCACTGCGCTCCAGCCTAGACGGCAGAACAAAACTCCGTATCAAAAAAAAAAAAAAAAATTAAATGAATAAAATAAAAATTACAAGAAGGTCCAACGTAATATGGCGAAGAGGAGCTAACCCTAGAGAAAGGAGCTTAAAGAGATCAGACCAGGTATCCAAGAAATAACTCAAGGGGAATACATCAGGGATCTAGGCAGAGGCCTGGTAAGCAGACTGACTGGCTCCCATGTTAGGGATTATTTAGGGAAACAACAGCTCAATGCACCTTTGGGTGTTGGGTGTCCAGGATATCGAAGGCCAGATATTTAAGGTCTTTTTGCCTGTTGGTCAGAAACCTCCCACAGTTCCTTGCCGCAAGGGCCTCTCCAAAAAGCAGCAGACAGCAACTGGCTTCCATCAGGACAAGTGAGCAAGACAGCAAAAGAGAGCTGCCAAGATGAAAGTCACAGTCTTTTTGTAATGTAATATCAGAAGTGACATCGCATCACTTTTGTTGTAGCTAATAAGAAGTGAATCACGGCCAGGCACGGTGGCTCACGCCTATAATCTCAGCACTTTGGGAGGCCAAGGCAGGTGGATCACCTGAGGTCAGGAGTTCGACACCAGTCTGGCCAACATAGTGAAACCCTGTCTCTACTAAAATGACAAAAATTAGCCAGGCATCCTGGCACATGCCTGTAATCCCAGCTACTCAGGAGTCTGAGGCAGGAGAATCACTTGAACCCGGGAGGCGGAGGTTGCAGTGAGCCAAGACTGTGCCATTGCACTCCAGTCTAGGCAACAAGAGCAAAACACTGTATCAAAAAATAATAATAATAACAATAATAATAATTTAACCAATAAGTACACATGATTACATAGATTCTCTAATTCTTAGAAAAATCACAGATCTTGGATCTAGTTTTATCTTGTCAGGCTTGCAAATTATAAATAAATAAAAGAAGTGCCTCTAAGAGATTCATAACCAAACATAATGCCAAGTCTTGTTTTTCTACAATATATAGTATAAATCTATTTACATAAAATTATATATGTACATATGCCTAGAGAGATGTCTAACAGGATCTTTATCAAATATTAAGAGTACTGGCCAGGCTTGGTGGCTCACACCTGAATCCTAGCACTTTAGGATGTCAAAGCAGGTAGATTGCTTGAGGCCAGGAGTTTGAGACCAGCCTGGGCAGCATAGCGAAACCCTGTCTCTATAAAAAATATAAAAATTAGCCAGGCATGGTAGCATGTGCCTGTAGTCCCAGCTACTAAGGAGGCTGAGGTGGGAGGATCTGTTGAGCCAGGAGGTGGAGGCTGCAGTGAGCTGTGAGTGCCACTGCACTCCAGCTTAGGCAACAGAGAAAGATTAAAGTCTCGCTCTGTCACCCAGGCTGGAGCGCAGTGGCCAGATCTCAGCTCACTGCAAGCTCCACCTCCCAGGTTTACACCATCTCCTGCCTTAGCCTCCCGAGTAGCTGGGACTACAGGCGCCCGCCACCTTGCCCGGCTAGTTTTTTGTATTTTTTAGTAGAGACGGGGTTTCACCATGTTAGCCAGGATGGTCTCGATCTCCTGACCTCATGATCCGCCCGTCTCAGCCTCCCAAAGTGCTGGGATTACAGGCTTGAGCCACCGCGCCAGGCCAAGATTCAACTTTTAAAGAAATCTCCAGGAAGAGAATTTCAAGCACCATCTGAGCAAAGATGCAATGTCACTTCTGATATTACATTACAAAAAGACTGTGACTTTCATCTAGAAACTAGTTTCTAGATTAGGCTGTGACATTATATATGTATATATGCTTAGAGAGATGTCTAATAGGATCTTTATCAAATATTAAGAGTATTGGCTAGGCATGGTGGCACACTTCTGTAGTCCCAGCTACTTAGGAGCCTGAGGTGGAAGAATCGCTTGAATCCAGGAGGTGGAGGTTGCAGTGAGCCGAGATCACACCACTGCACTCCAGCCTGGGTGACAGAAACTCCATCTCAAAAAAAATAAAAATAAAAATAAAAAAGTTTTTAAAAAGTTTTAAAAAAGTATACAATTCAATGGCTTTTAGTATATTCAGAGGTGTGTGATCACCACAATTTTAGAACATTTTCATCACCCCCTAAAAAACTCTGTAACCTAGGCAACCACTATCTCTAGGCAACCACTAATCTAGTTTCTGTGTCTATATATTTCCCTATTCCAGACATTTCATGTAGAAGGAAGCATACAATACGCAGGCATTCATAACTGGCTTCTTTCTTCTTTTCCTAATCCATTCAAGTACATCTATTTTGGAAATATTTCCATTTCAATGATCTAAATTGTTATGAGGAAGACCACCAGGGCATGAAATTTTAGAATATAGCAATCTCTTTGTATTCTTAGTTGATATACATGCCATATAATATACACACCATAAAATTCACCCTTTAGTGTATAGTTTTTAGTATATGCATCAGCTTGTGCAATATCTGTCCTTTTAAAATTTTATATTTGTCTTTTCACTATCTAATTCCAGAATTTAATTTTATCATTCATCAAAAGCTCAAACTCTGCACTCATTAGCAGTCACTCCCCATTATCTCCTTGCACTAGCTCATGGCAAACACAATAATCCTCTTTCTGTCCCTATGAATTTGCTTATTCCATACATTTTATACAAATAGAATCATGTAATATAGGGCTTCTTTATCTTAACACAGTTTTATTTTTTATTTTTATTTATTTATTTTTGAGACGGAATCTCGCTTTGTCACCCAGGCTGGAGTGCAATTGCACGATCTCAACTCACTGCAACCTCTGCCACTCAGCTTCAAGCAATTCTCCAACCTCAGCCTCCCAAGTAGCTGGAATTACAGGCACACGCCACTATGCCCGGCTAATTTTTGTATTTTTCGTAGAGATGGAGTTTCACCACATTGGCCAGGCTGGTCTAGAACTACTGACCTCAGGTGACCCGCCTGCCTCGGCCTCCCAAAGTGCTAGGATCATAGGGGCCACTGTGTCGGGCCGAGCACAATGTTTTCAAGGTTCATCTATGTTGTAGAATGTATCAGTACTTCATTTCTTTTTTGGGGGGGGCGGGGGCGGGGCTGGATGGAGTCTTGCTCTGTCACTCAGGCTGGAGGACAGTGGTGGGATCTTGGCTCACTGCAACCTCCGCCTCCCGGGTTCAAGCGATTCTTCTGCCTCAGCCTCCTGAGTAGCTGGACTACAGGGCATGCACAACCATGCCAGGCTAATTTTTGAATTTTTAATAGAGACAGGCTTTCACCATATTGGCCAGGCTGGTCTCAAACTCCTGACCTTGTGATCCGCCCGCCTCTGCCTCCCAAAGTGTTGGGATTACAGGTGTGAGCCACTGCGCCTGGCCAATACTTCTTTTTATTGCCAAATAATATTCCATTATATACATATACATTTTATTAATTGATGGACTGTTTATATTTTTTAGCTATTATGAATAATATTGCTGTTAATTTTTGTGTACACTTTTTTTTTTTTTTTGAGACGGAGTCTCGCTCTGTCCCCCAGGCTGGAGCGCAGTGGCCGGATCTCAGCTCACTGCAAGCTCCACCTCCCGGGTTCACGCCATTCTCCTGCCTCAGCCTCCTGAGTAGCTGGGACTACAGGCGCCCGCCACCGCTCCCGGCTAATTTTTGTATTTTTTTAGTAGAGACGGGGTTTCACGTGTTAGCCACGATGGTCTCGATTTCCTGACCTCGTGATCCACCCGTCTCGGCCTCCCAAAGTGCTGGGATTACAGGCTTGAGCCACCGCGCCTGGCCTTGTGTACACGTTTTTGTGCAGTCATATGTTTTCATTTATCTTGAGTATATACCTAGAAGTGGAATTGCTGGGTCTTACTATAGCTGTTTAATATTTCATGGAACTGCCAAGCTATTTTTCCAAGTGGTTATATCATTTACATTCCTACTAGTAGTGTAAGAAGGTCCAATTTTTCCACATCCTCACTAAGACTTGTTATTTTCTGTCTTCTTTTATTATAGCCATCCTAGTGGGTGTGAAGTGGTATCTCACTGGGGTTTTGATTTGCATTTTCTGATGGCTAAAGACTTGAGTATCTACTCGTGCTTATTGGTCATCTGTGTATCTTCTTTGGAGAAGTCTATATTTAGATCCTTTGCCCATTTTAAATTTTTATTTTATGTTTTAAATAGAGATGGGATCTTGACCGGGCGTAGTGCCTCATGTCTGTAATCCCAGAATTTTGAGAGCCCGAGGAGGGCAGATCCCCTGAGGTCAGGAGTTTGAGACCAGCCTTGCCAATATGGTGAAACTTCAGTATCTACTAAAATACAAAAATTGGCCGGGCGCGGTGGCTCAAGCCTGTAATCCCAGCACTTTGGGAGGCCAAGATGGGCAGATCACGAGGTCAGAAGATCTAGACCATCCTGGCTAACACGGTGAAACCCCGTCTCTACTAAAAAATACAAAAAACTAGCCGGGCAAGGTGGCGGGCGCCTGTAGTCCCAGCTACTCAGGAGGCTGAGGCAGGAGAATGGCGTAAACCCAGGAGGCGGAGCTTGCAGTGAGCTGAGATCGTGCCACTGCACTCCAGCCTGGGCAACAGAGCGAGACTCCGTCTCAAAAAAAAATAATAAAAAATAAATAAATAAAAATAAAAGACATAAATTAGCTGGGTGTGGCCGTATGCACCAGTAATCCCAGCTACACGGGAGGCTGAGGCACGAGAATTACTTGAGCCGAGGACGGGGAAGTTGCAGGTTGCAGTGAGCTGAGATTGCACCACTGCACTCCAGCCTGGGTGACAGAGTGAGACTCTGTCTCCAAAACAAGCAAATAAAAAGAGATGGGGTCTCACTGTGTTGCCCTGGATGGCCTCAAACTCCTGGGCTCAAGTGATCTTCCTGCCTCAGCCTCCCAAGTGCTAGGATTAGAGACGTGAACCACTGCACCCAGCCTAAAATTTCATTATTTGTCTTTTTATTATTGAGTTGTAAGAGTTCTTTATAAGTTTTAGATACAAGTATCTTATATATGTATAGAGAAAAATTCTCTTCAAACTGTTTTTCTACTCTCAAACCACAACAATCATCAAACAGAAGATGACTTCTGTGACCAAATGTATGGAGGATTTCCCCACACCAAGTAGCAGATACTAGCTGGGTGTCCACTAATTCAGTTCCTATACTATCACTCAGAGATAGTGTCAGATGCCACAGGTTGAGGGTTCAGTCCCCAAGACTGCCCCACCCCCCAACTCCAACCCCACACACACCAGTCACAAGTTCAGCCTCCAGAACTTCTGACCCACTGGCTTCAAGTTGAGGCTCCCATGACCCCTTCTTTGGGTTCGATTAGTTTGTTGGAGCAGTTCACAACACTGAGGGAGACACATTTACCAGTTTATTATAAAATATATTGCAAAGGATACCAATGAAGAGGGTAGGTAGGATAAGATATGGGCGAAGGGGTATGGAGCTTCCATGCCCTCCCTGGGCCCACCACCCTCCGGTAAATGTGTTCAGCTGTCTGGAAGCTCACTGAGCCCTGTCGTCTTGGGTTTTTACAGAAGCTTAAAGATACCAGCATTGTTTCTCCCAGGTTATAGGGTGGGACCCTCTCATGGAAGGGTATTAAGACCCACAATCAGGCTGGGCGCGGTGGCTCAAGCCTGTAATCCCAGCACTTTGGGAGGCCGAGACGGGCGGATCACGAGGTCAGGAGATCGAGACCATCCTGGCTAACCTGGTGAAACCCCGTCTCTACTAAAAAAAAAAATACAAAAAACTAGCCGGACGAGGTGGCGGCGCCTGTAGTCCCAGCTACTCGGGAGGCTGAGGCAGGAGAATGGCGTAAACCCAGGAGGCGGAGCTTGCAGTGAGCTGAGATCTGGCCACTGCGCTCCAGCCTGGGCGACAGAGCGAGACTCCATCTCAAAAAAAAAAAAAAAAAAAGACCCACTATCAGAAAGATGGGGAAAGATTTGGCCGGACCTGGTGGCTCACACCTGTAACCCCAGCACTTTGGGGAGACTGAGGTGGGCAGATCACCTGAGGTCAGGAGTTCGAGACCAGCCTGGCCAACACAGTGAAACCCCCATCTCTAATAAAAACATACACACAAAATTAGCCAGGGGTGGTGGCGCACACCTGTAATCCCAGCTACTCAGGAGGCTGAGGCAGGAGAATTGCTTGAATCCAGGAGCCAGAGGTTGCAGTGAGCCGAGATCACAACATTGCCCTCCAGTCTGGATGACAGAGTGAGACCCTATCTTAAAAAAAGAAAGAAAGAAAGAAAAAACGTCGGGGAAGATTAGCATGAACGGAGGGCAGAAGCAGAAGTTCAGAGGCCTCCCCTGAGGCCCAACACACCCAACATTCTAACAAAAGACTGTAACAATGGATATGGAAGTTATGAGCCAAGAACCATGGATGAAAACCAATATATAACACCACAGATACATGATTTGCAAATATTTTCTTCCATTTTGTGGGTTGTCTTTTTACTTTCTTGATAGTGTGTCCTTTGAAGCAAAGAAGTTTTTAATTGTGATGAAGTCAAATATATCTTTTTTCTTTTGTTACGTATGCTTTTGGTGTCATATCTAAGAAGCCTTTGCCTAACTCAACGTCATTAAGATTTACTTCTAGGCCAGGCGTGGTGGCTCATGCCTGTAATCCCAGCACTTTGGGAGGCCAAGGCGGGCAGGTCACTTGAGGTCAGGAGTTCAAAACCAGCCTGGGCAATATGGTGAAACCCTGTCTCTACTAAAAATACAAAAATTAGCTGGGCATGGTGGTGCGTGCCTGTAGTCCCAGCTACTTGGGAGGCTGAGGCTGGAGAATCACTTGAACCCAGGAAGTGTAGGTTGCAGTGAGCCGAGATTGTGCCACTGCACTCCAGCTTGGGCAAGAGAGTGAGACTTCGTCTTTAAAAAAAAAAAAAAAAAAAAAACACAAAAATAAGCCAGGCATGGTGGCATGCACCTGTAATCTCAGTTACTCAGAAGGCTGAGGCAGGAGAATCACTTGAACCCAGGAGGCAGAGGCTGCAGTGAGTTGGAGATTGCGCCATTGCACTCCAACCTGGGCAACAAGAGCAAAATTCCAGTCTCGAAAAAAAAAAAGGATCACTTTTAAAAAGAGACAGCAAGAATAGAACAGGGAGAGCAGTAAGAAGTAGATTATTTTAGTGTCTGAGAGAAAGATGCCAGACACTCAGGTTATGTTTTGTTAAGTAGAGCTGACAGGTTTTGCTCATGCGTTAGATGATAAATATTAGAGCAGGAGAGTGACAGAGAGAAGTCAAGGATAACTCAGAGGTCTTTGGGCTAAGCAACTGGGTGAATAAAGGTTACATTTACTCAGATGGAGAATCCTGGGAGAAGAAAGGAGCAGTTTGTATGTGTGTGTGGAGTGGTGTGGAGTTCAAGAGTTCTGTTTTGGACATGATAAATTTAGGATGCCTATTAGGCATCCAATCGGAGATGTAGAGTAGGCATCTGGATACGTGTTTCAGACAATAGGCCTAGGTAGAAGATATAAATTTGGGAGTTACCAGTATACGGATATTTAAAGTCATGAGACTAGATGAGTGTACATATTTTCTTTTTTTCTTTTGAGACGGAGTTTCACTCTGTCGCCCAGGCTGGAGTGCAGTAGCGCTATCTCGGCTCACTGCAAGTTCCACCTCCCAAGTTCATGCTATTCTCCTGCCTCAGCCTCCCAAATAGTTGGGACTACAGGTGCCCACCACCACATCTGGCTATTTTTTTTTTATTTTTTTTATTTTTAGTAGAGACGGGGTTTCACTGTGTTAGCCAGGATGGTCTCTATCTCCTGACCTCGTGATCCACCCGCCTCGGCCTCCCATAGTGCTGGGATTACAGGTATGAGGCACCGCGCCAGGCTGAGTGTACATATTTTCTTATGGAATTGGATTATGTGACCATTTCTCTCTCTTTTTTTTTTTTTTTCTTTAGATGGAGTCTCACTCTGTGGCCCAAGCTGGAGTGCTGTAGCTCAACCTTGGCTCACTGCAACCTCTGCCTCCCAGGTTAAAGCAATTCTCGGCCGGGCGTGGTGGCTCACGTCTGTAATCCCAGCACTTTGGGAGGCCGAGGCGGGTGGACCACGAGGTCAGGAGATCGAGACCATCCTGGCTAACATGGTGAAACCCCGTCTCTATTAAAAATGCAAAAAATTAGCTGGGCATGGTGGCAGGCGCCTGTAGTCCCAGCTACCCGGGAGGCTGAGGCAGGAGAATGGCGTGAACCCGGGAGGCAGATCTTGCAGTGAGCCGCGATTGCGCCACTGCACTCCAGCCTGGGCGACTGAGCGAGACTCCATCTCAAAAAAAAAAAAAAAAGCAGCCCAGTCACTGAGCCGCCGCCGAGGACTCAGCAGCCTCCCCCTCGAGCCCCCTCGCTTCCCGACGTTCCGTGCCCCCTGCCCGCCTTCTCCTGCCGCCGCCGCCTTCCGCAGGCCGTTTCCACCGAGGAAAAGGAATCATATCGTATGTCCGCTATCCAGAACCTCCACTCTTTCGACCCCTTTGCTGATGCAAGTAAGGGTGATGACCTGCTTCCTGCTGGCACTGAGGATTATATCCATATAAGAATTCAACAGAGAAACGGCAGGAAGACCCTTACTACTGTCCAAGGGATCGCTGATGATTACCATAAAAAGAAACTAGTGAAGGCGTTTAAGAAGAAGTTTGCCTGCAATGGTACTGTAATTGAGCATCCAGAATATGGAGAAGTAATTCAGCTACAGGGTGACCAACGCAAGAACATATGCCAGTTCCTCGTAGAGATTGGACTGGCTAAGGACGATCAGCTGAAGGTTCATGGGTTTTAAGTGCTTGTGGCTCACTGAAGCTTAAGTGAGGATTTCCTTGCAATGAGTAGAATTTCCCTTCTGTCCCTTGTCACAAGTTTAAAAACCCCACAGCTTGTATAATGTAACCATTTGGGGTCCGCTTTTAACTTGGACTAGTGTAACTCCTTCATGCAATAAACTGAAAAGAGCAAAAAAAAAAAAAAAAAAAAAAAGCAATTCTCCTGCCTCAGCCTCCCAAGTAGCTGGCACCTGTAGGTGCCTGCCACCATGCCTGGCTAATTCTTGTACTTTTAGTAGAGACAGGGTTTCACCATGTTGGCCAGGCTGGTCTCAAACTCCTGACCACAAATGATCCACCTACCTTGGCCTGCCAAAGTGCTGGGATTACAGGCATAAGCCACCACGCCCAGCCTATGTGACCATTTCTCTGTATCAGTGTTCTTTACATTTTTGCTTATCACCTAAAAAAAAAAAAAAAAAAAATTAAACTATGTAAATCCAGTCATTTTTAAGTTGATATCTAAAACTCTTCAAGTTAAGTTTAAATAGGGTAAAAGTTGAGGCAAGAGGATCACTTGAGGCCAGGAGTTGAAGACCAGCTGAGACCACATCTCTGCAAAACGTAAGAAAAAAAGTAGCTTTGCCTGTCTTCCCAGCTACTCAGGAGGCTGAGGTGGGAGGACCTCTTTAGCCCAGGATATATATGTGTATATATAAATACACATATATAGTATATGTGTGGAGATATATACATATGTAGTGTTAAATAATGTAATTTTAAGCATATTGTGGCCATGCATGGTGGCTCCCACCTGTAATCCCAGCACTTTGTGAGGCCAAGGTGCTAGGATTACTTGAGCCCAGGAGTTTGAGACCAGCCTGGGCAACATAGCAAGACCCCATATCTACAAAAAAATTTAAAATTAGCTGGGCATGGTGGCATGCATCTGTAGTCCCAGCTACTCAGGAGGCTGAGGCAGGACAATCACTTGAACCCAAGGGACAGAGGTTGCAGGGAGCCAAGATCATGCCATTGCACTCCAGCCTGGGTGAAAAAGCGAGACTCCATTTCGAAAAAAAAAAAAATTAGCTGGGCACGGTGGTGCATGCCTATAATCTCAGCTACTCGGGAGGCTGAGGCAGCAGAATTGCTTGAACCCAGGAGGTGGAGGTTGCAGTGAGCTGAGATCGCACCACTGCACTTCAGCCTGGGCAACAAGAGCGAAAATCCGTCTAAAAAAAAAAAAGTTTGACTTACCATGTTTTTTCTTTTGTTGCTTGTGCTTGTGGTGTCACATCTAAAAAAGCATTGCCTAATCAAAAGTAATAAAAATTTATCTCTGCTTTCTTCTGAGTTTTATAGTTTTAGCTCATATATTTAGGTCTTTGATCCATTTTAATTTTTGTGTATGGTGTGAGGTAGGAGTCTCTATTAGTTTCTTAGAGCTGCTTTTAAACCACAAATTGAGTGGCTTAAAACAAAAGAAATGTACTGCCCCATAGTTCTGTAGGCTAGAAGTCTGAAATCAAGGCTTTGGCAAGTTTGGTTCCTTCTGGAAGTTCTGAGGGAGAATCCATCCCATGCCTCTCTTCTAGCTTCTGCTGGTGCTGACAATCCTTGGCATTCCTTACTTACCTTGTAAACACCACTACAATTTCTGCCTGTGTTGTTACCAGGCATTCTCGCTATGTGTCTATGTCTTCACATGGCCTTCTTATAAGGACGGTTGTTAGATTTAGGGCCCACTCTAATCCAGTATTTCCCCATCTTAACTAACTACATTTGCAAATATTCTATTTCTAAAGAGGACCATATTCTGAGGTTGTAAATGGACACTCAATGTTGGATAGGGGGACACTATTCACACAGCAGAGTCCAACTACATTCCTTTGCATGTGAATATCCAGTTGTCCCAGCACCATTTGTAGAAAAGACTGTCCTTTGGAGCACCTTGTTATAGCCTAGCGAGGGTGGAAGTCTAGGCTCCCTACTCAAGTCTTGGTGATACAGGTAGGGGTGGGGTCACAGTTCTTTCTGTAGCACTTGGCTGGAGTACAGGAGTTGTTATATAAAGTTTGCTGTCTTGCTAGATTGTCCCTTTCCTGGTTCTTTGGCTAGTGAGCAGGTTTTCATTTTTTGTCTCACCCTTTGGCATTTTTGGATTGTCAGCTTCTTCAGTTCCAAGGCTTCGAGACGTAAGGTAGAAAGAAAACCCAGGAAACTCATCACCGTGTTGTTCCTTGGATCCCCAAGATCCTTAGCTTGTCTGCTGCCTTCTCTCCATCTTTCAGTCTTCTTCTTTTTTCTTTTTGAGACAGAGTCTCACTCTGTTGCCCAGGCTGGAGTGCAGCGGTGCGATCTTGGCTCATTGCAACCTCCACCTCCTGGGTTTAAGCAATTCTTCTGCCTCAGCCTCCTGAGTAGCTGGAATTACAGGCACACGCCACCACGTATGGCTAATTTTTGTATTTTTAGTAGAGATGGGGTTTCACCATATTGGCCAGGCTGGTCTTTTAACTACTTACCTCAAGAGATCCACCTGCCTCAGTCTTTCAAAGTGCTGGGATTACAGGTGTGAACCATCATGCCCGGCCTTTCTTTCAGTCTTCTTATGTTTGTTTTATACACAATGTCCAGGGTTTTTAGTTGTATTTAGTGACAGGAATTTGGGAAGTATGTCTACTCCACCTTCCCAATGCACTGAATTTATAAGGCAATTTAAGTAGAATTAGCATCTTTGTAATCTGATACTTCCAAATACTACATGTGATATATCTCTCAATATATTAATCATAATATCTCTCAATAAAGACACTATTTTCTTGCAGATGTCTTGTTCTTTTGCTGTTATTGTTGTTGGTGTTAGTGTGAAAGAAAATAGAATCTTGGGACCCCAAACTCACTATGCCAAAGGGAAGTTAAGCTTGAGAGCTGAATTACTGCATTCCTTTTGTTGCCAGATAGCTGTAATTTCACAATCCTGTGTCATAGCCTCATTTCTTCTACTCCCTTTTCATATGTAAAATCTCAATTTACTGAGGCTAATCAGAGCCTCACAAGAATATAACCATTTGCTTCACTACCTACCCTACCTACCTTTTTCCCCCTCCTGCTTGCTCTTTCCCCTTTAAATAATGAAGTTCCCTGCCAGGTATGGTGGCTCACACCTGTAATTCCAGCACTTTGGGAGGCCAAGGTGGGCAGATCACCTGAGGTCAGGAGTTTGAGACTAGCCTGGCCAACATGGTGAAACCCTGTCTAAAATGGGTTTTGGGAACTCTTAAATTCTAATCGTTTATATGTAAATTTTGCAGACAATTTTTGCATACATGTCATGATGTTACCAGTGGAGGGTGTCCAGGTCCTTGGCATCTTGAACAAAGAATTGGACAAAATGTACAAAGTAAGGAAAGAATGAAGCAACAAAAGCAGAGATTTGTTGAAAATGAAAGTACACTCCACAGGGTGGGAGCAGGCCGAACACAGGGGCTCAAGAGCTCAGTTACAGAATTTTCTGGGGTTTAGGGTGTGGTGGCTCACACTTGTAATCCCAGCACTTTGGGAGGTCAAGGCGGGCGGATCACCTGAGGTCGGGAATTCAAGGCCAGCCTCACCAACACAGAGAAACCCTGTCTCTACTGAAAAATACAAAAATTAGCCAGGCATGGCCCATGGTGGGCACCTGTAACCCCGGTTACTCAGGAGGCTGAGGCAGGAGAATCTCTTGAACCCAGGAGGCGGAGGGTGCAGTGAGATGAGATGGCGCCATTGCACTCCAGCCTAGGAGTCAGAGCGAGACTGTCTCAAAAAATAACAACAACAAAAAATAAATAAATAAAAAAGAATTTTCTGGGGTTTAAATAACTCTCTAGAGGTTTCCATTGGTTACTTGGTATACACCCTATGTAAATGAAGAGGATATGTTTTGTCATAGCTGAAGTGTTTTCATTTGATTTAGTTCTATGAAGTCCTTAGGTTCCCTGCCTCTAGGCCCTATTCTCCTGCCTCAGTGAGTGGTGCAAGGTTAGAGATAAGCAGCAGGTCCTTGCATGTTTGTGTGTTTCCACAGTGTCAGGTTTTTATTTATGCTATTGCGATCACAAAAGCCAGGAGCTACATGGAGTTCCCAAGGAGGCAATCTCCTCAGTACTGTTACAGTAGGTAGCTAGTCAGGCATGAGCAGGGCAGGAGAAGGCTCCCTGCACCCACCAGGAATGTCAGGTGACCAATGGTCAGGCAGTTGTCACACTACCTATCTAAAATAATTGGTCACAGCCAGTACCAGGGAGAGGCAGTTTCCTAACAGATAAACACCTGAAATTGGTAATCAGCAGCTTCCATAAGATCTAAGGAACTGGGCGAGTGGCCTCAAGCATGCACATTAAGAAGCAAAATGGAGGCGTATGACCTTCCAGAGCATTCCACCAGAAAAGGGAAGAAAATCACAGGTGAGTATGTTTACAACTCCAGTAAATACACTGCGCATGCTCACCTCCCAGGCGCTAGTAGGCCACCGTGCATGTGGGCAGCTCACCCTAAGGGAAGAAAAAAGGGAAAACAAAACACTAGAAGTAGGCCAGCATATAAAATCTTAGGTCTGGACCGGGCGCAGTGGCTCATGCCTGTAATCCCAGCACTTTGGGAGGCCGAGGAGGGTGGATTATTTGAGGTCAGGAGTTCAATATCAGCCTGGCCAATATGGTAAAGCCCTATCTCTATTAAAAATACAAAAATTAGGGCCGGGCGCAGTGGCTCACGCCTGTAATCCCAGCACTTTGGGAGGCAGAGGCGAGCGGACCACGAGGTCAGGAGATGGAGACCATCCTGGCTAACACCATCTCTTTAGTAGAGAAACCCCGTCTCTACTAAAAATACAAAAAATTAGCCAGGCATGGTGGCAGGTGCCTGTAGTCCCAGCTACTCAGGAGACTGAGGCAGGAGAATGGTGTGAACCCGGGAGGTGGAGCTTGCAGTGAGCCAACATCGTGCCACTGCACTCCAGCCTGGGCGACAGAGTGAGACTCTGTCTCAAAAAACAAAACAAACAAAAAACAAAAACAAAAATTAGGCCGGGCACGGTCTAATTCCAGCACTTTGGGAGGCCGAGGCGGGCAGATCACGAGGTCAGGAGATCGAGACCATCCTGGCTAACACGTTGGTCTCAAACTCCTGACCTCGGCCTGGGCAACAGAGCGAGACTCCATCTCAAAATAAATAAATAAATAAAATAAAATAAAATAAAAATAGAAAGATTAGCCAGGTGGTAGTGGTGTGTGCCCTGTAATCCCAGCTACTCGTGACACTGAGGCAGGAGAATCGCTTGAGCCTGGGAGGCAGAGGTTGCAGTGAGCTGAGATCGCTCCACTGCAGTACAGTCTAGGTGACAGAGTGAGACCCTGTCTCAATAAATAAATAAATAAATAAATAAATAAATAAATAAATAATCCTAGGTCCAAGGTGAAATGGGGCACTTCTCCTTCAAGTTGCCCACTTGGGTCTCTTCCAAGTGTTCTTTCTTTCCTTTCGTTCCTGGTGTAAAGCTTTTTAATAAACTTTTACTCCTGCTTTAAAACTTGCCTCGGTTTCTTCTTCTGCCTTATGCCCCTCAGTAGAATTCTTTCTTCTGAGGAGGCAAGAATTGAGGTTGCTTCAGGCCTGTATGGATTCGCTGCTGATGATCTGGATACCTGCCACGGCTAACAGTACTTCCTGTTCACTCAGTAGTCAGAGCTGTGTGCACACAAACCAGTCAATATTGTAAACCATATATAATAGTAAAATTATTCAATATATAAATGTTACAAGTTAAACATTCCACGATAAAGTAACATTTAACATCAAGAGGAGAAAGGGTTAAATAACCAGTCCAGGGGGAGCAAAGAAGAAAAGGAGTTCTGTTTTGGGCCAGTTGGTCTGTCAGTCTTGCGAGGAAGAGTCTTTGATGTGGCAGAGCCTTCAGAGGCAGATGCCAAGTTCTTATCACGAGTGACTGACCGCGAGACAATGTCAGTTAAGATGACCATTTCAAGCTGCTGAAGGTCTCATCTTTTTTTTTTTTTGAGATGGAGTTTTGCTCGTTGCCCATGTTGGAGTGCAATAACGCGATCTCAGCTCACTGCAACCTCTGCCTCCCGGGTTCAAGCAATTCTCCTGCCTCAGCCTCCTAAGTTGCTGGGATTACTGGGTGCCCGCCGCCATGCCCGACTAATTTTTTGGATTTTGAGTAGAGACCAGGTTTTGTCATGTTGGCCAGGTTGGTCTTGAACTCCTAACCTCAGGTGATCCACCAGTCTCGGCCTCCCAAAGTGTTGGGATTACAGGCGTAAACCACCCATGCCCGGCTATTTTATTTTATTTTATTTTGACTGAATCTCACTCTGTTGCCAGGCTGGAGTGCAGAGGCGCAATCTCGGCTCACTGTAACCTCTGTCTCCTTGGTTCAACCGATTCTCCTGCCTCAGCTTCCTGAGTAGCTGGGATTACAGGCACTTGCCACTACGTCCGGCTAATTTTTTGTATTTTTAGTAGAGACAGGGTTTCACCATGTTGGCCAGTCTGGTCTCAAACTCCTGACCTCAGGTGATCCGCCCGCCTTGGCCTCCCAAAGTGCTGGGATTACAGGCGTGAGCCATCGGGTCCGGTTGGCCTCATCTTTTATAGTCACAGAATCCTCTAGTGAGAACTGATAGTGGAAGAGCATGCTTGTGTCCTTAACTGGCTGGATGCATCTTTTAAAAAACTTTGTTTATTAAGCAAAGCATCTCATCCTTGTTGACAAAATGCCCTATGAAATATAAAATGGGCCAGGCACGGTGGCTCAAGCCTGTAATCCCAGCACTTTGGGAGGCCGAGACGGGCGGATCACGAGGTCAGGAGATCGAGACCATCCTGGCTAACATAGTGAAACCCTGTCTCTACTAAAAAATACAAAAAACTAGCCGGGCGAGGTGGCGGGCGCCTGTAGTCCCAGCTACTCGGGAGGCTGAGGCAGGAGAATGGCATAAACCCGGCAGGCGGAGCTCGCAGTGAGCTGAGATCCGGCCACTGCATTCCAGCCCGGGTGACAGAGCGAGACTCCGTCTCAAAAAAAAGAAAAAAAAGAAATATAAAATGGAGCCTGGGAGCGGTGGCTCATGCCTATAATCCCAGCACTTTGGGATGCTGAGGACGTGGATCACCTGAGGTCAGGAGTTTGAGACCAGCCTGGCCAACATGGTGAACCCCCATCCCTACTAAAAATACAAAAAAAATTAGCTAGTTGTCTTTGAAGGCACCCATAATCCCAGCTACTCAGGAGGCTGAGGCAGAATTGCTTGAACCCGGGAAGCAGAGTTGCAGTGACCCAAGATCACGCCATTGCACTCCAGCCTGGGTGACAAAAGTGAAACTCTGTCTCAAAAAAATAAAAATAAAAAAATGAATGGCCATGTGCAATGGCTCACACCTGTAATCCCAGGACTTTGGGAGGCCGAGGTGGGCAGATCACGAGGTCAGGGGTTTGAGATCAGCCTGACCAACATGGTGAAACCCCATCTCTACTAAAAATACAAAAATTAGCCAGGCATGTGGCACGCTGTTCAAGAGGCTAAGGCAGGAGAATTGCTTGAATCCGGGAGGTGGAGGTTGCAGTGAGCTGAGATCATGCCATTGCACTCCACCCTGGGAGACACAGTGAGATTCTGTCTCAAAAATAAATAAATAAAAAAAAATAAAAATAAAAACATAAATACAAAATGGAGTATTTTTCTAAGATGACGTTAGTTATGTCAAGAGTGCACTGTACCATACATAACTATTCTGTAAGGTTTTTTTCTGACACTAAACACCAATTCTCCAATTCTCTAACACAAATTGGGTGTCAAACAATCAAATTCGATTCTCTTGGCTCAATTCCCTAAAATTGCCCCACTTTAAGTGCCAGTCACAAGTCCCTGTTTGCCACCGAACAGTTATAAATTCAAGAATACCCGCCAACCTCCCTCAGGTTCAATAATGCATTAGAACAATTCACGGAATATAGGAAAACACTTTACTTACACTTAGCAATGCGTAAAGGATATAACTCAGGAACAGCTAAGTGGAACAGATGCACAGAGAAAAGTATGCCCTGGGTGGGGGTAGAAGGTAGAGGAAATTATGGAGTTTCCACGCCTTCTCCTGGTTGGCACCCTCCTAACACCAAGTTTTTCAACAACTATGAAGCTTTCCATACCCTATTATTTAGGGGGTTTCATGAAGCTTTCTTTTCTTTTTTTTTTTTTTGAGACGAAGTCTTGCTCTTGTCCCCCAGTCTGGGGGAGAAGATCTCAGCTCACTGCAACCTCTGCTTCCCAGGTTCAAGCAATTCTCCTGCCTCAGCCTCCCGGGTAGCTGGGATTACAGGTGCCTGACACCACACCCGGCTAATTTTTGTATTTTTAGTAGAGATGGGGTTTCACCATGTTGGCCAGGCTGGTCTCGAACTCCTGACCTCAGGTGATCTGTTGCCTTGGCCTCCCAAAGTGCTGGTACTACAGGTGTGAGTCACCGTGCCTGGCCAGAGTTTTCACTACATAAGCATAATTAAGGCTTGACCTTTTGGTGATCAAACTCAATCTCCAGTCACCACTTCCCTCCCTGGAGGTCTTGGGGGATGGGGCTGAAATTTCTAACCCTCTAATCCTGGCTTGGTCTTTTCATTCTGAAGCTACTTAGGCCCTCTCCCTCCATCTCAAGCCCCTCAGAAGCCATCTCAGGCCCCTCAAAAGCCATCTCAGGGTTGGGCATGGTGGCTCACATCAGTAATCCCAGCACTTTGGGAGGCTGAGGCAGGCAGACAACTTAGGCCAGGAGTTCGAGACCAGCCTGGCCAACATGGGGAAACACTGTCTCTACCAAAAATACAAAAATTAGCCAGGCAGGTGGTGCGCACCTAGTCCCAGCTACTCAGGAGGCTGAGGTACGATAATCACTTGAACTGGGAAGCGGAGGTTGCAGTGAGCTAAGATCACTCCACTGCACTTCAGCCTGGGCAATGAGTTTCTTTTGAGATGGTAAAAAATGTTCTGGAATTAGAGTGTGATGATGGTTGCACAAGTCTATAAATGTGTTAAAAATCACTGAACTTGGCTGGGCGTGGTGGCTCACGCTTGTAAACCCAGCACTTTGGGAGGCCGAGGTGGGCAGATTACGTGAGGTCAAGAGTTTGAGACCAGCCTGGCCAACATGGTGAAACCCCATCTCTACTAAAAATACAAAAATTAGTTGGGCATTGTGGCACAAGCCTGCAATCCCAGCTACTTGGGAGGCTGAGGCAGGAGATTCTCTTGAACCTGGGAGGTGGAGGTTGCTGTGAGCCAAGATTGCG
Organism: Theropithecus gelada; assembly: GCF_003255815.1. Lineage (NCBI taxonomy): Eukaryota > Metazoa > Chordata > Mammalia > Primates > Cercopithecidae > Theropithecus > Theropithecus gelada. The sequence continues at coordinate 8,320,889 of NC_037679.1, read as the reverse complement.
CCATTGCACTCCCGCCTGGGCAACAAGAGCGAGTTTCCATCTCAAATACACAAACAAAAAACAAAACAAAACAAAAAACCACTGAACTTTAGCACTGTCCTGAGTTACAGAAAAAAATTAAAAACAAAACACAAACCCTCCACTGAACTGTACACTTTAAAGGGGTAAATTTTCTTTTTTTTTTCTTCCCCAAGGTGAAGTCTTGCTCTGTCACTCAGGCTGGAGTGCAGTGGTGCGATCGCGGCTCACTGCAACCTCCGTCTCTTGGGTTCAAGCAATTATCCTGCCTCAGCCTCCTGAGTAGCTGGGATTATGGGTATGTGCCACCACACCCGGCTAATTTTTTTCATTTTTAATAGAGATGGGGTTTCACCATGTTAGCCAGGCTGGTCTTGAACTCCTGACCTTGTGATCTGCCCACCTTGGCCTTCCAAAGTGCTGGGATTACAGGTGTGAGCCATCGCACCCGGCCTAAAGGGGTAAATTTTACGTAATCTGAATTAAATCTCCATAAAGATGTTTAAAAATAAAAACTGGTAAGTAAAGGGCAAAAATGAATACTCCTATATCCTACATGAGTCTTAATTCACCATTTTACTTTAGATTGACTTTTTAAACATTAATTCTAAAAGTAATGCAAATAGATTTTTAAAAAACTGTTGGTCAGGCACAATGCCTCATGCCTGTAATTCCAGCACTGTGGGAGACCAAGGCAGCAGCCTAAGGCCAGGAATTTGTGACCAGCCTGGACAACATAGCAAGACCCCTAGCTCTACAAAAAAAATAATAATAATTAGGGCATGGTGGTGCACACTTGTAGCCCTAGCTGCTCAGAAGGATCACTTGAGTGCAGGAGATCAAGGCTACAGTGAGCCATGGTCACACCACTGCACTCTAGCCTGGGGGGACAGAGGGAGACCCTGTATTAAAACAAAGAGAGAGAGAGAGCAGGGTGGGTAGTGGGGAGAGAAACGAAAGAAACAAAAAGAAAGAAAGGATGGCAGGAAGGGACGGACAGAGGAAGGGATAGAAGGAGGAAGAAAAGTATTAAATATAAAAAAATAGAGAGGGTCAGGTGTGGTGGCTCAAGCCTACAATCCCAGCACTTTGGGAGGCTGACGCAGCTGGATCACCTGAGATCGGGAGTTCGAGACCAGCCTGGACAACATGGTGAAACCCTGTCTCTACTAAAAAATACAAAAATTAGCCAGGCGTGGTGGCGCATGCCGGTAGTCCTGGCAACACGGGAGGCTGAGGCAGGAAAATCGCTTGCACCCAGGAGGTGGAGGTTGCAGTGAGCCAAGATCTCACCATTGCACTCCAGCCTGGGTGACAGAGCGAGACTCTGTCTCAAAAAACCAACATAAAAAAAAACCCCTTCTCCTTAATCATCCTTAGTTATTATTGACACTTTGTTTTCATTACTTTTATTTATTTTTTTTTTTTTGAGACAAGGTCTCACTCTGACACCCAGGTTGGGGTGCAGTGGCCCAATCTTGGCTCACCACAGACTCGACTTCATGGGTTCAAGTGATCCTCCTGCCTCAGCTTCCCAAAGTGCTGGGAATACAGGCATGAGCCACTGTGTCCGACTGTTTTCATTCCTTTCAAAGCGCCTTTTCACCAGTTCTCATTTTATCCAAGGAAAATTGAGCCTTCCTTTCTTCTTTGTATAGAAATTTTAGATACTCAGATATCTAGATGAGACCTGAGTATCTGTGCAACATGGTAGCTACTAAATACATGCAGCTATTTAATTTTTTGTTTTTTGAGACGGAGTCTCGCTCTGTTGCCAGGCTGCAGTGTAGCGACCTGATCTTGGCTCACTGCAACCTCCAACTCCCGGGTTCAAGTGGTTCCCCCACCTCAGCCTCCCAAGCAGCTGGGACTACAGGTGTGCACCACCACACCCGGCTAATTTTCGTATATATTTGTATTATTTAATTTTAAATTAATTACAATCTAATAAAGTAAAATATTCAATTTCTTGTTCACACTAGATACATCTTTTTCTTTTTTTTTTTTTTTTTGAGATGGAGTCTTGTCCTGTGGCCCACTGCATTCCAGCCTGGACGACAAAGCAAGACCCTGTCTCAAAAACAAACAAAACAACAGCGGGCGCCTGTAGTCCCAGCTACTTGGGAGGCTGAGGCGGGAGAATGGCGTGAACCTGGGGGGCGGAGCTTGCAGTGAGCCGAGATCGCGCCACTGCACTCCAGCCTGGGAGACACAGTGAGACCCCACCAAAAAAAAAAAAAAAAAAACAAAAAAAAACAAACAAAACAACAAAAAAAACTTCATTGCTAAAAAATGCTAATGATCATCTGAGCCTTCAACTAGTTATAATCTTTTTGCTGGTGGAGGATCTTGCCTTGATGTTAATGGCTACTGACTGATCAGGGTAGTGATTGCTGAAGGTTAAGGTGGATGGAGCAATTTTTTTTCTTTTTCTTTTTTTTTTGAGATGGAGTCTCACTCTTGTCGCCCATGCTGGAGTGCAATGGTGTGATCTCAGCTCACTGCAACCTCCGCCTCCCAGGTTCAAGCGATTCTCCTGTCTCAGCCTCCCAAGTAGCTGAAAGGTGTAAGCCACTGCACCCGGTCGCAACTTTTCTTTCTTTTTTTTTTTGAGATGGAACTTCACTCTTATTGCCTAGGCTAGAGTGCAATGGTGCAACCTCAGCTCACTGCAAACTCTGCCTCCCAGGTTCAAGTGATTCTTCTGCCTCAGCCTCCCAAGTAGCTGGGATTACAGGCATGTGCTACCATGGCCGGCTAATTTTTTGTATTTAGTAGACGCAGGGCTTCGCCATGTTGGCCAGGCTGGTCTCGAACTCCTGACCTCAGATGATCCACCCGCCTTGGCCTCCCAAAGTGCTAGGATTACAGGCGTGAGCCACTGCGCCTGGCCTGCAGTTTCTTAAAGACAACAGTGACGTTTGCTGCAGTGATTGACTTCCTTTCATTAAAGATTTCACTATAGTATGCGATGCTATTTGATAGCATTTTACCCACAGTAGAACTTCTTTCAAAATTGGAGTCAATCCTCTCAAACCCTGCTGTTGTTTTATCAACTAAGTTTATGAAATATTTAAGGCCGGGCGCGGTGGCTCAAGCCTGTAATCCCAGCACTTTGGGAGGCCGAGATGGGCGGATCACGAGGTCAGGAGATTGAGACCATCCTGGCTAACACGGTGAAACCCCGTCTCTACTAAAAAATACAAAAAAACTAGCCGGGCGAGGTGGCGGGCGCCTGTTGTCCCAGATACTCGGGAGACTGAGGCAGGAGAATGGCGTAAACCCGGGAGGCGGAGCTTGCAGTGAGCTGAGATCTGGCCACTGCACTCCAGCCTGGGTGACAGAGCAAGACTCCGTCTCAAAAAAAAAAAAAGAAAAAGAAAAACAAAAAGAAATATTTAAAATCCTTTGTTGTTATTTCAATAATGTTCAAACATCTTCACCAGGAGTAGATTCCATCTCAAGAAACCACCACATGAGCGTAGTGGCTCATGCCTGTAATCCCAGCACTTTGGGAGGCCGAGGCGGGTGGATCACCTGAGGTCAGGAGTTTGAGACCAGCCTGGCCAACACAGCGAAAACCCATCTCTGCTAAAAATACAAAAATTTAGCCGGGCATGGTGGCAGGTGCCTGTAATCCCAGCTGCTTGGGAGGCTAAGGCAGAATTGCTTGAACCAGGGAGACAGAGGTTGTAATGAGCCAAGATCGCACCATTGCACTCCAGCCTGAGCGGCAGAGTAAGACTCTGTCTCAAAAAAAAAAAAAAAAAAGTAAAAAATTACTCTTAGATCCATGGGCTACAGAATGGATGCTGTGTTAAGCAGTCATGAAAGTAACATTAATCTCCCTCCCTGTACGTGGCCATCAGAGCTCCTGGGTGACCAAGCGCATTGTCGATGAGAAGTAACATTTTAAAAGAATCTTTATTTCTGAACAGTAGGTCTCAACAACAGGCTGAAAATACTCAGTAAACCATGTTGTAAATAGGTATGCTGTCATCCAGGTGTTGTTGTTCCTTTTATAGAGCATGGGCCGAGTAGATTTAGCATGATACTTTAGGGTCCTGGGATTTTTGGAATGGTAAATGAATATTGGCTTCAACTTAAAATCACCAGCTGCATTAGCCCCCGACAGATTCAGACTGTTCTTTGAAGCTTCGAAGGTAGGCACGGACTTCTCCTTTCTAGTTATGAAAGTCACAGATGACATCTTCTTTCAGCGTGAGGTTGTTTTGTCTACATCGAAAATCTTTTTTATTGCTCATTTTTTGTTTGTTTTCTTTTGGAGACAGGGTCTTGCTCTGTTGCCCAGGCTGGAATGCAGTGGCATGATCATAGCTCACTGCAGTCTCAAAACCCTGGGCTCAGGCAATCCACTCACCTCAGCCTGCCAGGTAGCTAGGACTACAGGAAAATGCCATCACACCTGGCTAATTTTTTTATTTTTGTTAAGATTAAAAAATTGCCTTGCTATGTTGCTCAGGCTAGCCTCAAGCAATGCTCTCACCTCAGCCTCCCAAAGTGCTGGGATTAGACATTAGGCACTGTGCCTGGCCAAAAATCTGTTGTTTAGTATAGCCATCTTCATCAATGATCTGAGCTAGAGCTTCTGGATCACTTGCTGCAGCTTCTACATCAGCACTTACTGCTTCGCTTTGCACTTTTACATTATAGAGATGGCTTATTTCCTTAAACTTCACAAGCCAACCTCTGCGAGGTTCAAACTATTCTTCCGCAGCTTCCTCACCTTTCTCAGCCTTCATAGAATTGAGGAGAACTGAGGTCTTGCTCTGGATTAGGCTTTGGCTTAAGGGAATGTTGTAGCTAGTTTGATCTTCTATCCAGACTACTGAAACTTTCTCCCTATCAGCAGCAATAACGCTGTTTCACTTTTTTTTTTTCTTTTTTTTTTTTTTTTTTTTTTTTTGAGACAGAGGCTCTCTTTGTTACCCAGGCTGGAGTGCAGTGGCACAATCTCAGCTCACTGCAACCTTCACCTCCAGGGTTCAAGTGATTCTCTTGCCTCAGCTTCCCGAGTGGCTGGGATTACAAGTGTGCGCCACCACGCTCACCTAATTTTTGTATTTTCAGTAGAGACAGGGTTTCAACATGTTGGCCAGGCTGGTCTTGAGCTCCTGACCTCAGGTGATCCACCCGCCTTAGCATCCCAAAGTGCTGGGATTACAGGCGTGAGCCACCACACCCAGCCTGTTTAGCTTTCTTATCATTTATTATCATTTATTTCTTATCATTTATGTGTTCACTGGAGTAGCACTTTTAATTTCCTTCAAGAATTTTTCCTTTGCATTCACAATTTGGCTGTTTAGCACAAGAGGCTTAGCCTTTAGCCTCTCTCAGAGACTACTGTAGGGTTATTAATTGATCAGATTTCAATGTTGTTGTGTCTAATTGAACAGGGAGGTGTAAGAAGAGGTAGATGGGAAATGGCTGGTCAGTAGAACAATCACAACACACAAATTTATATATTAAGGTCACTGTCATATGTGATCTTATATTTGTAGCACTCCAAAACCATTACAATAGTAACATCAGAGATTACTAATCACAGATCACCATAAAAAATACAATAATAATAAAAAAGCTTTTTTTTTTTTTGAGACGGAGTCTCACTTTGTCTCCCAGGCTGGAGTGCAATGGCGTGATCTTGGCTCACCGCAACCTCTGCCTTCAGGGTTCAAGTGATTCTCCTGCCTCAGACTCCCGAGTAGCTGGGATTATAGGCCTGTGTCACCACACCCAGCTAATTTTGTATTTTTAGTAGAGACGGGGTTTCACCATGTTGGCCAGGCTGCTCTTGAGTTCCTGACCTCAGGAGATCCACCTGCCTTGGCCTCCCAAAGTGCTGGGATTACAGGTGTGAGCCACCACGCCTAGCCTGTAATGAAAAAGTTTTATATATTATGAGAATTACCAAAATGTGACACAGAGACATGAAGTGAGCAAATGCTGTTGGAAAAATGGTGCTAACAGACCTGCTTGATGCAGGGTTGCCATAAACCTTCAATACGTTTTTAAAAAAAAATAAAAGAAAGAGAAAACCCTCATCATCTCTGAAGTTCAGTAAAGTGGGCCAGACACGGTGGCTCACGCCTATAATCCCAGCTACTTGGGAACCTGAGGCAGGAGAATCCTTAAACCAGAGTCGGAGGTTGTGGTGAGCCAAGATTGCATCACTGCACTCCAGCCTGGGCAACAAGAGCGAAACTCTGTTTCAAAAAAAAAAAAAAAAAGGCCAGGTGCAGTGGCTTAAGCCTGTAATCCCAGCACTTTGGGGGGGCCGAGGCAGGCGGATCACTTGAGGTCAGGAGTCTGAGACCAGCCTGGCCAATGTGGTTGAAACAGTGTCTCTACCAAAAATACAAAAATTCGTTGTGCGTGGTTGCAGGCACCTGTAGTCCCAGCAACTTGGGAGGCTGATGCAGGAGAATCGATTGAATCCAGGAGGTGGAGGTTGCAGTAAGCCGAGATCACACCACTGTACTCCAGCCTGGGCAACAAGAGCGAAACTGTCTCAAAAGAAAAAAAAAAAAGTTCAGTAAAGTGAAGTGCAATAAAGTAAGGTATGTCTGTGTATCTTTTTACCTCTTCAATGTTTGAACCATGGGAATTTCACCTATTCAAAAAATATGTGTAAGTTTTGCTTTCAAGTCTACTGGTTTTATTAACTACATGTTTTTTGTTTTTTTGAGACAGTCTCGCTCTGTTGCCCAGGCTGGAGTGCAGTGGCACGATCTTGGCTCACTGCAATCTCCACCTCCCAGGTTCAAGAAATTCTCCTGCCTCAGCCTCCCAAGTAGCTGGGACTCAAGGCGCATGCCACCACACCCGGATAATTTTTTGTATTTCAGTAGAGATGGGGTTTCACCGTGTTGCCCAGGCTGGTCTCGAACTCCTGAGCTCAGGCAATCCACCACCTCAGCCTCCAAAAGTGCTAGGATTACAGGCGTGAGCCACCATGCCTGGCCAGCAATTACATGTTTTTATATATTTTTATTCATTTATTTTATTTATTTATTTTTTGAGACAAGTCTCGCTCTGTCGCCTAGGCTGGAGTGCAGTGGCGTGATCTCAGCTCACTGCAAGCTCCGCCTCCCAGGCTCACGCCATTCTCCTGCCTCAGCCTCTCGAGTAGCTGGGACTACAGGCACCTGCCACCACACCTGGCTAATTTTTTTGTTTTTGTATTTTTAGTAGAGACGGGGTTTCACCGTGTTAGCCAAGATGGTCTCAATCTCCTGACCTCATGATCTGCCCACCTTGGCCTCCCAAAGTGCTGGGATTACAGGCATGAGCCACCGCGCCTGGCTACATGTTTTTATAAATCCATTCAGTCAACTGTCTTCTTAGTGACTCTACAGTATATTCTTCTATTTCACAAATGGTGACACAATAGCTTTAGCAAAATATAAATCCTGGTTAAACCCAATTCACCATCAGGTTTATACCTTCCCCTGAGCAGGTAAACCTGACTAGAGAAAAATACAACCCAGATGACTGATCTCATTTTATATTTACAACCACAGATGTCTGAATGACCTACTACATCTCCCTACTTAATTTACTCTACCATTCAGAGATAACTATTTTACACATTCTCTCTCCACAAACCTCCCACACTCCTTCCCCAGTCCTTACATTTAGTTAATGATCTCCCCGTCCCTGTTTCACTGAAGAAGGAAAAAAAAAAAATCAGAAGACAAAACTTACACAGTCCCACTACCATATCAGTTATGAATTACAATCAGCTGTAAATAACAGACACAAACACACGCTCAACAAAAGAAAATGAAAAATTGGAAAAAAGATTAGTGTGGCTTAAACAAAGTGTTTCATTTTCTCCCATAATAAGTCCAGGGGGAGGCAATCCAGGGCTTGTGTGACAGCTTCATGTTGTCATCAGGCACCTAGACTCTATCTTTCTCCATCCTTAACATATCATATGGCATAAGGTTGCTTTATTGTCATAAGATTACTAGAAGTCCATAGGACTCCAGCCATCTTGTCCATGTTCTAGACAAAGAGGAAAAAAAAATAAATAAATAAAAGGGCCAATGACACATACTAGCTCAATCAATCCTATCAATCCTGTTTTAGAAACTTTCTCAGAAGCCCCACCAAACAACTTCCACTAACATTTCACCAGAACTTAGTCACATGGACACCACCAGTTGGAACAGAAGCTGAGGACCCTGTTCCTAACGAAATCAGGGTTCTGTTACTAAGGAAAAGAGGGAAAATTAGGAGAGATAACCTATTTTGTTGTTCTTCTTTTTTAAAGATGAGGTTTTGCAGCCAGGCACAGTGGCTCACACCTGTAATCCCAGCACTTTCGGACGCTGAGGCAGGCAGATCACCTGAGGTTGGGAGTTCCAGACCAGCCTGACCAACATGGAGAAACCCCATCTCTACTAAAAATACAAAATTAGCCAGGCATGGTGGCACATGCCTGTAATCCCAGCTACTCGGGAGGCTGAGGCAGGAGAATCACTTGAACCTGGAGGTTGCAGTGAGCCGAGATCACGCCATGGTACTCCAGCCTGGGCAACAAGAGTGAAACTCCATCTCCAAAAAAAAAAAAAAAGATGAGATTTTGCTATGTTGCCCAAACTGGACTCAAACTCCTAGGCCCAAAGGATCCTCCTGCCTCAGCCTCCCGAGTTGTTGAAAGGCATCACTGTATGCCACCATCCCTGGCTGAAATTACATATTTCCTGGTTCACTGGAGTGGAAGAGAAAAAAGGAAGTAATCAGAAAAGAAATTCTACAAGTTCCACCACTAAATCTAACTGCCAACCGATTAATCCCTCCTTGAATTCTGGCTTCCTCCTGTGTGTCAGCAGATGAACATTGTGCTCCTTTCCAAGATGAACCCCTCCATGGTGCACTGGGCGCCTTCCCATTTCACTACTCTAAAGCTTTGCTCCTTTTCCTCACCACATGGTTTTACCTTTTGGTTTTTTCCTCATTAGCAAATAAATATGCTAAAATAGCTCCCACCTTAGAAACAAAAACAAAAACAAAACCCCTCCTTTTATTGAACATCTCTATCCAGCTCTCCTGGTTATTACTCTTCTTTCTAACCCCTTAAAGCAAAAATCCTCAAAAAAAGGTTTTAAATTCTCCTTCCTCCACTTCCTTGCCATGAATTCTCTCTTGAACTTACCCCAATAAGGCCTTAATTCATCCCTATTGCTCCACTGAAGCCACTCTTGTCCAGGTCACCACTGAAATCTAATAGCTGATTCTCAGACCCCATGTTACCCAGCCTCCCAGAAAGCAGTTCAGAAAGCATAGTTATCACCTGCTCCTGCTTGAAACACTTTCTTCATTTGGTTTCCAGAATATCAAACTCTTCATTATTTTCTTTCTTCCGTTTTTTTGGAAACACTGTCTCACTCTGTTACCCAGGCTGGAACGCAGTGGCACGATCATGACTTACTGTAACCTTCACCTCATGGGCTCCTACGTCAGCCTCCCAAGTAACTGGTACTACAGGTGCACACCACCACGCCTGGCTAATTTTTGTATTTGTTGTAAAGAAGGGATCTCCCTATGTTGCCACAGCTGGTCTCCAACTCCTGGGCTCAAGCAATCCTCCCATCTTGGCCTCCCCAAGTGCTGGTATTATAGGTGTGAACCACTGCACCCAGGCCATTATTATCTTCCAACATCACTGTCTGCTCCTTTTACTTTACACTACTAGATCCTCTTTCTAATTTTTATAAGCTGGAGTGCTCTGGGGTTCAGTCCTTGGACCTCTTCCTTTTTATTTCAGACAGAGTCTCACTCTGTTGCCCAGGCTGGAGTGCAGTGGTGCAGTCTCAGCTCACCACAACCTCTGCCTCCCGGGTTCAAGCGATTCTCCTGCCTCAGCCTCCCGAGTAGCTGGCACTATAGGCGCACGCCACCATGCCCAGCTACATTTTGTAATTTTAGTAGAGACAGGGTTTCATTATGTTGGCCAGGCTTGTCTTGAACTCCTGACTGTGATCCGCCCACCTAGTCTTCCCAAAGTGCTGGGATTACAGGCATGAGCCACCATGCCCAGTTGGATCTCACCTGTTCCCCAGGTGATCTTATCCACTTTCTATACTGATGACTTCTAAATTCATCTCCAACATGACCTCCCCTCTGCACTTTTTAACCAACTATTACTGCCTAATCAACATCTCTACTTAGATTTAACTCACTATATCTCAAACTTAACATGTCCAAAACTGAACTTATGATTATTTCCATTTCTCTATACCTCCTTTAGTATCCCCAGTATTGCTCAGACCAAAAATCTAGGGGTCGGCCGGGCGCGGTGGCTCAAGCCTGTAATCCCAGCACTTTGGGAGGCCGAGACGGGCGGATCACGAGGTCAGGAGATCGAGACCATCCTGGCTAACACGGTGAAACCCCGTCTCTATTAAGAAATACAAAAAACTAGCCGGGCGAGGTGGCGGGCGCCTGTAGTCCCAGCTACTCGGGAGGCTGAGGCCGGAGAATGGCGTGAACCCGGGAGGCGGAGCTTGCAGTGAGCTGAGATCCGGCCACTGCAGTCCAGCCTGGGTGACAGAGCGAGACTCCGTCTCAAAAAAAAAAAAAAAAAAAAAAATCTAGGGGTCATGATTGACTCCTCTCTTTCTTTCTCACAGTCAAAACTCATTAATAAATCCTGTCAGTTCTGTCTTCAAAATACACTCAAAGGGCCGGACGTGGTGGCTCATGCCTATAATCCCAGCACTTTGGGAGGCCAAGGCAGGCGGATCATGAGGTCAGGAGATCGAGAATGTCCTGGCTAACATGGTGAAACCTCACATCTACTAAAAATACAAAAAAAAAAAAAAAAAAATTAGCTGGGCGGGGTGGCACACGCCTATAGTCCCAGCTACTTGGGAGCCTGAGGCAGGAGAATCACTTGAACCCAGGAGGCGGAGATTGCAGTGACTCGAGCTCGCACCACTGCACTCCAACCTGGGCGACAGAGCAAGACTTCATCTCAAAAACAAAACAAAACAACTCACATTTCCACCACTTCTTACCAAGTCAACAATATCACCATGATTCAAGCCACTATCACCTCTTGTTTGCATTACTGCCCATTCCCTTCTAGTTTGTCTTCTTTCTTCCACTCTTAACCTCCTGTGGTTTACTCTCACAAAAGCCAGAGCAATGCTCTTAAAATCTAAAATAGAACATGTCACACCTTTGCTCAAAACTATCTAATAGCTTCTCATCATTTTTAGAATAAAACACAAAATCTCTCCGTGCCTAATAACACTATTACATGAGCTAGACCCTGGCTACCTCCCCAATCTCATTTCATAACACTCTCCCCAATCTCATTTCATAACACTCTCCCCCTCACTCACTACTCTACTCTGGCCTCATTGACCTTCTTGTTACTGCTTTGAAAAGATATACACATCCAGTTGCCAGTCCAGCATAAAAGAAGCTTGGAAGTCACCGCTCCATGATAACAACAAGTAAAAGCTGAACAAAGTAAAAAATCAACAGCTCCCTTTTTTTTAAACTGCTTCATGCAGAGCAGGGCTAAGTCATAGGCAGTGCATCCAGAGCTGCCAACAACTCTTTATAGATCTGTAGGAGAAACTAGGTCAAAAAAGTAAAGGAGGCCGGGCGTGGTGGCTCACGCCTGTAATCCCAGCACTTTGGGAGGCTGAGGCAGGTGGATCAAGAGGTCAGGAGATCAAGACCATCCTGGCTAACAGGGTCTCTACTAAAAATACAAAAAAATTAGCCAGGCATGGTGGTGGACACCTGTAATCCCGGCTAATCCAGTGGCTAAGGCACGAGATTGTTTGAACCCGGAAGGTGGAGGCTGCAGTGAGCCGAGATGGCGCCACTGCACTCCATTCTGGGTGACAGAGCAAAACTGTTTAAAAAAGAAAAAAGAAAGAAAAATCACATAATCGTATCAACAGATACAGAAGCAGCATCTGACAAAGTCCAACACTCATTCATGATAAACTCTCTTGGTAAACTAGGACAGAGGATAATTTTCTTGACTTGATCAAGAATATCTACAAAATCCCTACAGCTAACATTATACTTAAAAGTGAGAAATTAGAAGCTTTCCCACTAAGGTCAGGAACAGGCAAGCATGTCCCTTCTCACCACTCCAGCGAGACTTATTCTATTCACTGTTATATCAACCCAACACTTATAAAGAGTACCTGCCATGATAGGCTCTCAATAAATACTTGTCCAATAAATAAATAAATAAAAATAGACACCATATTGTTTTCTATATATTTAATACAATGGACACTTTCTAGTCTTTACCCTATTTAACCTGTAGCATTTGACACTGCAGCATTTGACACTGTACTTGCTCAAAACTCTTTACTTGGATTGTAAAACCCCCAGTTCTTCCTCTTTGATCATTCTTTCTCAGACTCCTTTTATTTGTTTGTTTATTTATTTTTGAGACGGAGTCTCACTGAGCCGCCCAGGCTGGAGTGCAGTGGTGCGATCTCAGCTCCCTGCAACCACTGTCTCCTGGGTTCAAGTGATTCTCCAGTTTCAGCCTCTTGAGTAGCTGGGATTACAGACACCCGCCATCATACCCGGCAGCTTTAGGAGAGATAGGGTTTCAGCATGTCAGCATGTTGGCCAGGCTGGTCTTGAACTCCTGACCTCAGGTGATCCGCCCACCTTGGCCTCCCAAAGTGCTAGGATTATAGGCATGAGCCACTGCGCCTGGCCCAGACTTTTATTTATTTATTTATTTTTTTGAGATAGAGTCTTGCTCTGTTACCCAGGCTGGAGTGCAGTGGCACAATCTCGGCTCACTGCAATCTCTGCCTCCCGGGTTCAAGCAATTCTCCTGCCTCAGCCTCCTGAGTAGCAGGGACTACAAGCACACGCCACCACACCTGGCTAATTTTTGTATTTTTTTTAGTAGAGATGGGGTTTCATATGTTGGTCAGGATGGTCTCGATCTCCTGATCTTGTGATCCACCTGCCTCGGCCTTCCAAAATGCTGGGATTACAGGCATGAGCCAATGTGCCCAGCCCTAGACTCCTTTTATAAGCTCATTTTCTCTACTTTAAATGTGATCATTCTTTCAATTCCTTACTAAGGCCAGGTCCTCTATCTACTTTCAGGGTTCTCTATTAAGACCACCACTTTCAGCCAGGCATGGTGGCTCATGCCTATAATCCCAGCACTTTGGGAGGCTGAGGTGGGTGGAGGGTGGATCATGAGGTCAGGAGTTCAAGACCAGCCTGGTCAACATGGTGAAACCCTGTCTCCACTAAAAATTCAAAAATTAGCTGGGCCTGATGGCAAGCACCTGTAATTCCCAGCTACTTGGGAGGCTAAGGCAGGGGAATTGCTTGAACCCAGGTGGCAGAGGTTGCAGAGAGCCAAGATTACACCACTGCACTCCAGCCTGGGTGAGAATGAGATTCCGTATCAAAAAAAAAAAAAGGGAAAGAGAAAGAAAGGAAGGAAGGGAGGGAGGGAGGGAGGGAAGGAAGGAAGGGAGGGAGGGAGGGAGGGAAGAAAGGAAGAAAGGAAGAAAGGAAGGAAGGAAGGAAGGAAGGAAGGAAGGAAGAAAGAAAGAAAGAAAGAAAGAGAGAAAGAGAAGGAAAGAAAGAAGGAAAGAAAAAGAAAGAAAGAAAGAAAGAAAGAGAAAAGCACCACAAAAAAAAGAGAAAAGCACCACTTTCCTAGTGCTACACACTCCCCCGAGTTGTCTTACCCATTCCCATAGTTTAATTACCATTTTCATACTGAAGGTTCAAAATCTGTATCTCTCTCCCCTCTCCATATCTGTAAGCATGTTTGCCTAACAGACATCTCTAAGCATATGTACTATAGACACTTAAACCTCAAAATGTGTTAAAAACTGACCTTTTCTTACTTCCCGCCCACTTCTTTCTTCAATAATTTGATCTCAGTGAAAAGCACCATGATTCACTCAGTTATTTAAATGAGAAACCTTTGCCGGGTGCAGTGGTTCACACCTGTAATCCCAGCACTTTAGGAGGCCGAGGTGGGCGGATAGCTTGAGGTCAGGAGTTCGAGACCTGCCTGGCCAACATGGTGAAACCCGGTCTCTAGTAAAAATACAAAAATTAACCAGGTGTGGTGGCACACATCTGTAATCCCAGCTACCTGGGAGGCTGAGGCAGGAGAATCACTTGAACCCGGGAGGCAGAGGTTGTGGTGAGCTGAGATTGTGCCACTGCACTCCAGCCTAGGCAACACAGTGAGACTCTGTCTCAAAAATAAATAAATAAATAAATAAATGAGAAACCTACAAAATAACCTCCATTCCTTACTTTACCTCACATCCCATATCCAATCAATCACAAAGTTCAATATTCAACTTTTTAAAAATTACATATTAAGCACCTACTATGTGTCAGGTATTGTTCTTGTCTCTAGGGATAAAGTCTGCTTGCATTGGCTTACATTATAAGGACATTTACTGTTTCCTTTATTCATTAATATTTATTTAGTTTCCTTAATTTATTATTTAATTAATAAACGTGGAGATAAGTTGGTTTTAAGGTTGGGTCGATAGCTTCACAATATCAGACCACTGCACTGAACTGGCATCTTTATGATTCTCTTTGCATTAGACCCTCAAGGTCTTAAGTTGGCTCTAGGCATCGTATCTTCAAAGAACATTTCCAAAGGCAGAAAGCAAAGGGAGAGGGGTGAAACAAAAGGGATTTCCTCAAGGGGGTAATCTCTTTTTATCAGAGAAGAAAACCATTCCCAGAAACTCCTCAGCTGACTTGCCTCTTTATGTCCCGTTGGTCAGAATCGGCTCCAATGATGAAGGAAACTGAAAAAGCAAGTATCTGGCAAAGGGAAACAAGGTTGCATTGATTTGTCCCCAGGGACTGAGCCCAGGAATACCCTTTAAACAGTGGCAGTTTAAAGGAGGTTCTCTTAGCAAGGAGGAATGGAAGAAGGTGGTTTTTGAAAGGGCAACCAAGATTGACTTCCGCAAAAAGAGACATGGAGTTTACATAAAAGAAGAAACTTTAAACAAGTAAATAAATGTACAAACAAGGTAATATCAGATTCTGTAAGAGCTGTGAAATAAGAGTGGTGTGATAAAAAGTGGTGGCCATATTTTGAAAGTAAATTGACAACATTAACTAATGGGACTGAATGTATGAGAAAAAGGTGATTCCAAGTTGATACTGATTCCCATTCATAAATGAAGCTCGAGAAAGATAATTAAGGGTCTGAGGTCATACCACTATTAACTGACAAAGCTAGAATTGAATCTAGTCCTATCTGACACCACCAAAGTCAATTTTCTATTTCCCCCCTCCCTTTTTTTTTTTTTTGTTTGAGACAGAGTCTCACTCTGTCACCCCGGCTGGAGTGCAATAGCATGATCTCTGCTCACTGCAACCTCCACCTCCTGGGTTCAAGTGATTCTCATGCCTTGGCTTCCCAAGTAGCTGGGATTACAGGCACATGCCACCAGGGCCAACTAATTTTTGTATTTTTAGTAGACGGGGTTTCGCCATGTTGGCCAGGCTGATCTACTACTGGCCTCAAGTGATCTACCTGCCTCGGCCTCCCAGAGTGCTGGGATTATAGGCCTGAGCCACTGCACCCATCCCAAAGTCAATTTTCTTTCCCCAATACCATCTATCTGTGGAAAAGCAGATGTAAATTTGTAACACTGGGATAAATAAGAATGAAGGTCAAGTATTTATAAATAGTTAACACTTGGTAAATTGTTGCCATTTGTTACTTTACTTGTACAGCTAGTGAAATGAACAAAATATTTTGTAAACTTCTGTGTCTAAACCACACTATGGAAACTATCAAAAACAGTTACCCACTGCTTAGAACAGTAGCAAATGGCCATGATATTATGTAGCAAAAAACGAGAGTAACTCTAATTGCATCACAGGGTTTCCCACTACACCAAAGACTCAAAGTAAACAGTTACAGGCCTGAAAGAGTACAACAAAAGAAAGGCTTATATAATCAATTAAAATGTGCAGACAGACTGGGCCCAGTGGCCTGTACTGCAATCTCAGCAGTTTGGGAGGCCAAGGTGGGAGAATCGATTGAGCCCAGGAGTTCGAGACCAGCCTGGGTAACATAATGAGACTCCACCTCTACAAAAATAAAAAATTAGCCAGGCAAAGTGGTCCTTGCCTCTAGTCCCAGCTACTGAGGAGGCTGAGGTGTGAGGATCACTTGGGCCTGGGAGGTGGAGGCTGCAGTGAGCCATGATCATACCACTGTAGTCCAGCCTAGGCGACAGAGTGAGACCCTGTCTTGGGGGAGGAAAAAAAATGTCAAGACAGTAAATACGACTGTGTTTATGTTCCAGACATAGACAACTACTATTTACTTGTGTGTGTGTGTGTGCATGTGTGTGTGTGCGTATAGGTATGTATAATAAATAGAGGCCGAGCATGGTGGCTCATGCCTATAATTAATCCCAGCACTTTGAGGCCAAGGCGGGTGGATCACTTAAGGTCAGGAGTTCAAGACCAGCCTGGCCAACATTCTGAAACCCCGTCTCTACTAAATTACAAAAATTAGCTGGGTGATGGTGGCGCACATCTGTAATCCCAGCTACTAGGGAGGCTGAGGTGGGAGAATCACTTGAACCTGGCAGGCTGAGGCTGCAGTGAGCTGAGATGGCATCACTGCACTTCAGCCTGAGCGACAGAGCAAGACTCTGTCTCAAAAAGAAAAAAAAAAACAACAACAACAAAGGCTGGGGGCAGTGATTCACGCCTGTACTCCCAGCACTTTGGGAGGCCAAGGCGGGCGGATCACGAGGTCAGGAGTATGAGACCAGCCTGGCCAATATGGTGAAACCCCATCTCTACTAAAAATATAAAAAATAGGCTGGGCACAGTGGCTCATGCCTTTAATCTCAGCACTTTGGGAAGCCAAGGTGGGCGGATCACCTGAGGTTGGGAGTTTGAGACCAGCCTGACCAACATGGAGAAACCCTGTCTCTACTAAAAATACAAATACAAAAAGTTAGCTGGGCGTGGTGGCGCATGCCTGTAATCCCAGCTACTCGGGACACTGTGGCAGGAGAATCACTTGAACCTGGGAGGTGGAGGTTGCAGTGAGCTGAGATTACGCGCCATTGCACTCCAGCCTGGGCAACAAGAGCGAAACTCTGTCTCAAAAAAATATATATATATATAGATTGATTGATAGACAGATAGATGTAAAATTAGTAAGGCATGGTGGCGCATACCTGTTGTCACAGTTACTCTCGAGGCTGAGGCAGGAGAATCACTTAAACCTGGGAGGCGGAGGTTGCAGTGAGCCGAGATCATGCTGCTGCACTCCAGCCTGGGACACAGAGCGAGACGCTGTCTCAAACAAACAAACAAAACAAATAGACCTATGTAGGTTAAGTATGGATTTAAAAAAAAGTCAGACTTTCCTGTCAGGTAATAAAGAGGAGGCAGACTGGGCATGGTGGCTCATGCCTATAATCCTAGCACTTTGGGAAGCCAAGGCGGGCAAATCACTTGAGGCCAGGAGTTCGAGACCAGCCGGGGCAACATGGCAAAACCCTGTTTCTACTAAAAATATAAAAAATAGCCAGGTGTCATGGCGCATGCCTGTAATCCCAGGTACTTGGGAGGCTGAGCCACAAGAACTGCTTGAACTCATAAGGCAGAGGTTTCAGTGAACTGAGATTATCACTGCACTCCAGCCTGTGCAACAAAGCAAGGCTCTGTCTCAAAAAAGAAACCAAAAAAAACAAAACAAAACAAAAAACAAAAAAAAACAAGAAAAAATAAAGAAAGAAAAGGAAAAAGAGGCAACATAAATTTATCATTATTCAATATTCTTCTGGCATAAAAATGTGTTACAGTTGGGTGTGGTGGCTCATGCCTATAATCCCAGCACTTTGCGAGGCTGAGGCAGGCAGATTACATTGGTCCAGGAGTTTGAGACCAGCCTGGGCAATGTGGAAAAACTCCATCTCTACAAAAAAAAGAAAAAGAAAAAAAAAACCATATATATAAAACTACCCGGGTGTGGTGGCACGTCTATGGTCGCATTCACTCAAGAGGCTGAGATGGGAAGATCCCTTAAATTCCGGAGGTGGAGGCTGCAGTGAGTTGAGTTCCCACCAACGCACTCACTCCAGCCTAGGCAACAGAGCAAGAAAGACCCTGTTTCAGACAAAAAAAAAAAAAGTTAGGGAAACAGAAGTATAGGGGAGCCAGGCCAGGCGCAGTGGCTCACACCTGTAATCCCAGCACTTTGAGAAGCTGAGGTGGACGGATCACGAGGTCAGGAGATCAAGACCATCGTGGCTAACACAGTGAAACCCCATCTCTACTAAAAATACAAAAAATTAGCCGGGTGTGGTGGCGGGCGCCTTGAGGCAGAAGAATAGCGTAAATCCGGGAGGTGGAGCTTGCAGTGAGCCGAGATTGCGCCACTGCACTCCAGCCTGGGCGACAGAGCCAGACTCCATCTCAAAAAAAAATAATAATCAATTCCATCTTAAAACTAGCAAGGTACATTTCTTGCCAGTCACGATCCATGGTCATAAGATGTTTACAGCTAAGGAAGCAGTTTTTTGTTTTGGTTTTTTGTTTTTGAGACAGAGTTTCACTCTTGTCACCCAGGCTAGAGTGCAATAGCGCGATCTGAGTTCACTGCAACCTCTACCTCCAGGGCTCAATTGATTCTCCTGCCTCAGCCTTCCAAGTAGCTGGGATTACAGGAGCCCGCCGTCACACCCGACTAATTACTGTATTTTTAGTAGAGATGGGGTTTCACCATGCTAGCCAAGGTGGTCTTGAACTCCTGACCTCAGGTGATTCACCTGCCTCTGCCTCCAAAGTGCTGGGATTACAGGTATGAGCCACCACGCCCGGCAGGAATCAGCTTAATAATGTCTGCAAGGAGAGTTTGAGATCAATCTGGGAAACATGGCTGTCCTCTACAAAAATACAAAAGTTTCCTGGGCACCTGTAGCCCTAGCTACTTGGGAGGCTGAGGTAGGAGGATTGCTTCAGCCAGGAGGTCAAGGCTGCAGTGAGCTGTGATCATACCACTGCTCTCCATCTCCAACGTAGGCTACAGAGCAAGACAATGTCTCAAAAACAAAACAAAACAAAACAAAAGACTCCTATAAAAGTAGAGTTTAGACAAAGCTTGGTAGTTCAGGCCTATAATCTCAGTACTTTGGGGGGCCAAGGCTGGAGAATCGCTCGAGGCCAGTTGTTCAGACAAGCCTGGCCAACATAGCAAGACCCCATCTGGGAAAAAAAAAACCAGAAAAAGGAAAAAAAAGCACCCTCTGAGTATCAGTTGGTTTTTACTCTTCCTAGGACTTTTGATCACTATCTTGTTATTACTAATCTTTTGCCCCTGCTTATTTAACCTCTTGAAGTTTGTGTCTACTAGATTACAACAATCCAACATAAAGAGGATGCTGGCACAAGGCTTCCAATCCATACCAACTTCTGACCTGGGAAATAAAGACATACTGCCTTTAGGCCCCTCAGATCAGGCATCCAAAGATTTTTACTTCTTCAGTACTGGGCAGGGCTATGCCCATTGAATCATCAGAACATCGCAGGGTGTGCAGATCACAAGGTCAAGAGAATGAGATCATCCTGGCCAACACGGTGAAACCCTGTCTCTACTACAAATACAAAAATTAGCTGGGCGTGGTGGCATGTGCCTATAGTCCCAGCTGCTCAGGAGGCTGAGAAGGGAGAATTGCTTGAACCAGGAGGCAAAGGTTGCAGTGAGCTGAGATCGCTGCCACTGCACTCCAGCATGGCGACAGAGCAAGACTCCATCTCAAAAAAAAAAAACAAAACAAAAGAATCGGCCAGGTGTGGTGGCTCACACCTTGTAATCCCAGCACTTTGGGAGGCTGAGGCAGGTGGATCACCTGAGGTCGGGAGTTTGAGACCAGCCTTACCAACATGGAGAAACCCCGTCTCTACTAAAAAATACAAAGGCGGGGCACAGTGACTCATGCCTGTAAACCCAGCCCTTTGGGAGCCCAAGGTGGGCGGATCACCTGAGGTCGGGAGTTCAAGACCAGCCTGACCAACATGGAGAAAGCCTGTCTCTACTGAACATACAAAATTAGCTGGGCGTGGTGGCGCATGTCTGTAATCTCAGCTACTCAGGAGGCTGAGGCGGAGAATCGCTTGAATTTGGGAGGCAGAAGTTGTGGTGAGCTGAAATAGTGCCATTGTACTCCAGCCTGGGCAACAAGAGTGAAACTCTCTCTCAAAAAAAAAAAAAACAAAACATCAGAACATCATGCAAACACGGACCTCCTGTGGCTCCCTAGAAACCAACTGCAAATTCTTTTTTTTTTTTTGAGATAGAGTCTCACTCTGCCTTACAGGCTGAGTGCAGTGGCGTGATTTCGGCTCACTGCAACCTCTGCCTCCCAGGTTCAAGAGATTCTCCTGCCTCAGCTCCATAATAGCTGGGACTACAGGTGCGTGCCGCCATGCCCAGTTAATTTTTTGTATTTTTAGTAGATATGGGGTTTCATGGTGTTAGCCAGGGTGGTGTGCAGTGGCCTGATCTGGGCTCACTGCAAGCTCCGCCTCCTGGGTTCACTCCATTCTCCTGCCTCAGCCTCCTGAGTAGCTGGGACTACAGGCACCCGCCACCATGTCCAGCTAATTTTTTTATGTTTTTAGTCAAGACGGGGTTTCGCTGTGTTAGCCAGAATGGTCTCGACCTCCTGACCTCGTGATTTGCCTGCCTCGGCCTCCCAGAGTGCTGGGATTACAGGCGTGAGCCACCGCGCCCAGCCACCAACTGCAAATTCCTAGGAGAGAATCCTGTCCCAAAGATCAATGTCCACTGTCAGCAGGAAGAAGTTACAAAAAATGACCTTCACCCTTCATCTCCCCTTAAGATTAGAGAAGTAGAGGAGAAGAGTAGAGGAGGTATTATGTTAGGGAAACAGGAACGGAAGAGCTAGGGTAACACGGCCAGGCACGGTGGCTCACGCCTTTAATTCCAGCACTTCGGGAGGCCGAGGCGGGCGGATCACCTGAGGTCAGGAGTTCGAGACTGGTCTGGCTAACATTGTGAAATCCCTTCTCTACTAAAAATACAAAAATAATCCGGGCGTTGTGGCAGGTGCCTGTAACGTCTGCTACTTGGGAGGCTGAGACAGAAAAATCGCTTGAACCCGGGAGACAGAGGTTGCCGTGCGCCGAGATTGCGCCATTGCACTCCCACCTGGGCGACAAAAACAAAACTCTGTCTCAAAAAAAAAAAAAAAGGGGGCTAGGGTAACACAATTTCAAAATCAATTCCAAATTTAAACTAGCAAAGCATATTCCTTACTAGATACAACCCGTGGTCATAAGATGTTTACAGCTAAGGAAGCAGTTTAATAATGCCAGCAAGGGACCAGGCGCGGTGGCTCATGCCCATAATCCCAGCAGATCATGAGGTCAAGGGATCGAGACCATCCTGGCTAACACAGCGAAACCCCGTCTCTACTAAAAATACAAAAAATTAGCCGGGCGTGGTGGCAGGTGCCTGTAGTCCCAGCTACTAGGGAGGCTGAGGCAAGAGAATGGCGTGAACCTGGGAGGCGGAGTTCGCAGTGTGCCACTGCACTCCAGCTTGGGTGACAGAGCAAGACTCCATCTCAACAACAACAACAAAAAAAAAAGCTGGCAAGGACAAACTCCTATGACAACAAAATGTTCAGATGTCCCAATATCACATAACAATTCCCCCCCCTTTTTTTTTTTTGAGATGGAGTTTCGGTCAAAAAAATAAAATGAAATAAAAAGAAGTTCTCTTTTAGTTTAATTACTCTGTGAAACCTGAGGTATAATCAAGACCTAAAAAAAAAAAAAAGGCCCTCAAATACTTACTTATTCACAACAGGGAATACACAGATAAAAGCTAATAGTTTTAGGAAGGTATCTGGGGAGACGTATAGGCCCCTGGGAGGAAATCCCTGAAGTGGTGGCTCTGATAATCTGCAGAGAGCTAGAAGGGAGGTTCTCCCCTCCCCCAGAAAAATCTATCCCAAGACCATAAACTACATCGCTAATCCTTGGAAATACATAAAGTGGTTAGGGTTAAAGGGTGGCTTCAAAATGGTTCTAGCAGAAACCTATTGCGGTTACTAAAGACTATTCAAATCATTTGCCCAGAGATAGCTTTTCTGGATAAAATAGCTTTACCCAGAGCCGACAGCAAAATGGAGTTCAGCAGGGTGGTTCCCTAACATTCATTCTTCCCGTTAAAGCAAGCTTATGATTTTCAGATTCGTTTTAAGAATAAGAGTGGGGGTGGTCCGATGATAGTGGGTTATCAGAACTTATTAATATTAGTGTCACTAAAATTAGTATACCATCCCTCACTGCTAAAATTGACAGGCTTAATTTCTTTTTTTTAAGAATAAGAGGAACAAAATAAGTGAGAACAATATTCAAATATATTCCTGCCTCCTCTACCCAGTTGGAAAAATTGTGCAAATCTGGATTTTGAATCAAATGCCTTTAACAAGACTACCAAAACTATCAGAAATAAACAAGAACCTCTTGGTCTGCAGGTCAGGTTCAGATGGGTGGAGACACACATATATAGACATACACATATATAACTCCTTACAACATACACTTATTAACCACATAAATTTGCTATTTGTCTGAAATTCGGTGCGAAGGATGAAGGCTGCACCAAATTTTAATAGGCTAATAACTGAATATGAACTATGAATTTTTAGTGTTTTAGGTTTAACCTTTTTGTTCCTCCTATACTAGGCAGATATTCTGAATAGTAACATCAATATGTTTCGGCTAGGACCATTTTAAAGCCACATTTTAAACCTAAACACCTTCTGCATTTCCAAGGATTAGCAATGTGGTTTATCGTCTTGAAATAGATTTTCCAGGGGCGGGGCGGAGGGAGACCTAGTCTACTCCTATAATGTGGGCCTCCAAGCACTAAGCTATAACCAATTGATGTATCTTGACACAAGGCCAAGCAGTCTTATTTACAAAACTCTTAAGTTGCACAAGGAATCTCTACTTCCTAACATCCTTCAGTGTCAATTTATTTCCTCCCTATCCAATTCTTTCCTCACTTCTTCAACTCAGCTACCACCACTGAAATGTGTTTTTAAATCTCCTTTTCAAAAAGCCCCTAGGACTGTTCCATAAAATTGATGGCTTAGATCTAAAATTGGGGCCTACTTTGCCCTTTTAACAGCTTCAATGTTAAATGCTTGGGCACTCTTCGACTGACTGAATATCTACTTGCTTTCAGCATTTGGTACTCTTACTTTGGAGAACAAGTCATTACAGTAAACCATGTACACCTATTCGGTTTTCTAAAGCTCGCGTTTTTCACATTATCAGGTAAGTACAGAATGCACTGCCTTAAAAGGAACTGCGAAAATAAAAAGGCAAAACTCACTGACAAACTGTGGCAACACGAAATTAATCAGCTGAGCTATCCGAACCACAACTTTCTGCATTTCACGGTGCTTCGTCTTTCAAATTGTATGGCTCTCTCAAGTCCTAGGCTTCCTCCGAATTAAGTCAAGCCTCGTCGCCCATTCTCTGGTCGGTGTCTTTCCGACTCGCGCCCGCCCCTCGCCAGGCCCTGGCAGCCATGCGCCGCACACTGCAGCACTGGCGCGCGCGGCCCGCAGGCGCGGCGGACCCCGCCCCGCGGCCGCGCGAAGGGAGGGGGCTCGGGGCCCGGAGCCCGCCTCTGCGGCGGCCAGGCCGGGCGCCCAGTGGGCGCACGGGGCCGGAGGAGGGGCCCGCGGCCGCGACACCGCCTGTGCCCGCCCCCTCTCCAAAGCCGCTACTTAAGAGGCTCCAGCGCCGGCCCCGCCCCAGTGCGTTACTTACCTCGACTCTTAGCTTGTCGGGGACGGTAACCGGGACCCGGTGTCTGCTCCTGCCGCCTTCGCCTCCTAATCCCTAGCCACTATGGTGAGTGAGCCGCGCGGCTCCCGGCTGCTTTCAGGGAAGCAGGGAAAAGCGAGCCGGCGGGGCGCGGGGACCCTGTATACAGCCGGGGAGGTCTGGTTCCAGAGCCGTCCGTTTAGGGGGCGGAAAACAAGGCGAGAGGCCAGGGCGGGAGTGGTGAGACCTCGGTGTGTGTAAATAGCTGGGGCCCGGAAAGGTCGACGGGCGCCAGGATTTCTTATCGGACCCTGGAAGGGATGAGGGGGCTCCGGCTGCCTTCTGCCGTATCCGGAGCTCTCTTTCAGCGCGTAACTCTGTACTGGGAGCGGTCCCTCGAGTCCCCGCAGTCCTTTCCAGCGCATGCCCTTCCCCCGCTTTGGGTGGACGCGCGCGCGCTCGCGGACTCTAACATCTTCCAGCCTTCACTTCCTCTTGAGCGCGAAAAGCGGGGGTGGGAAGCAGCTGGAGACAAAAGCGCGCACGCGCGACCGTTACCTTCACGCCGTTCCTGGGCGGGAAACCGCCACTGCAGTCTGCGCATGCGCTCTGGGTCGCGGCGAGACTAGGGCTACAGGGCGTGTCTCCTGTTAACCTGAGTTTTCTTTTTTTAATGAAAGCAATAAGAGGAATGTGGGGAAGGGCCCTGTCAATGTACCGCTATACACCAGTGAATTAGGACAGTTCGACCACAACAGTCTGTAGAGGCCTCCTCTCTGCCGCGTTAGGAATTCAGGGGAGCAGGTGGTGGCAGTGAGGGATTTTGAGGGAACGGAAATCGGATCTTGACCCAGATCTGGGCCGCCGATAATCCCCAACTTCGCTCAGACTGCTGTGGAGGTGTTAGGCCCAGCCCGATGCCGGCGGGCAAGGGAGGATGGGTGGCCTGGGCAGCGCCTTTGCAGACGTGGCCATTTCGTGCCTCTGCAGCGCCGCCGGGGGGCGCGAGAGCGCGCGCCCTGAATTGCGCATTCATCCTGTGCCGCAGAGCCCCGCCCCTTGTCCCTGCGGACAGACATTTCTTCTGCGCTGGTCTGGCCACGTGCTTCCTGTGCTAGGAGCTGCCCGGAAATGTGGCCACCTAGTCTAAAGTGGTATTCTGGGGCCTGAGCGCTGGGTGGATGCCTACCTTCCTGTCTTGGTCCTCCAAAGGAGGAAGCTGTGACTGAGCTGTATTGGTCTGGAAGGAGGCCTTCCCAGTTTAGGATGGGAAGGTAACAGTCATTAAAAGCAATGTAGATGATAAGCTGTTCTCAGAAGAGTAGTACGTCTTATGACGCTTTAAAAAAGGAAATTTGTTTTAAGATTATGTGAGTAGCCTAGGTAACACAGCCAGACCTCATCTCCACAAAAAAAGATGAAAAAATTAGCCAGACGTAGTGGCCTGTGCCTGTGGTCCCAGCTGCTCCAGAGGCTGGGGTCGGGGGATGACTCAAGCCCAGGAGGTTTAGGCTGCCTTGAGCCTAGACGGCATCACTGCACTCAAGCCTGGGTGACAGACCTTATCTCTAAAAAAATAAAGATTGCATGAGTATTTTGTTCCACCTGACAGCCACCAATAGATTAAATTGTGATATCTTTTTCCTTCCCACAGCGTGAGTGCATCTCCATCCACGTTGGCCAGGCTGGTGTCCAGATTGGCAATGCCTGCTGGGAGCTCTACTGCCTGGAACACGGCATCCAGCCCGATGGCCAGATGCCAAGTGACAAGACCATTGGGGGAGGAGATGATTCCTTCAACACCTTCTTCAGTGAGACTGGCGCTGGCAAGCATGTGCCCCGGGCCGTGTTTGTAGACTTGGAACCCACGGTCATTGGTGAGTTGACCTCAGTAACCCAAGTGAGATCCCAGGATGCTGGGACAGGAGATCTGTCCTGGGGGCTCCACTGGTCACTCACCCACTCCCTCCGTCCTTCTCTCCCTCCTTCTCCAGATGAAGTTCGCACTGGCACCTACCGTCAGCTCTTCCACCCTGAGCAGCTCATCACAGGCAAGGAAGATGCTGCCAATAACTATGCCCGAGGGCACTACACCATTGGCAAGGAGATCATTGACCTTGTGTTGGACCGAATTCGCAAGCTGGTAAGCACAATATATAAATATGCATTTAATGCGGCGAGATGGTACCAGTGCAAGTTGGGTGGAGTGACTGACATTCATTTAGCACCTACCAAAATGTGGAATAGACTGCTTACTATGTTCATTGGACTTCTAAATCAGATAGTCCCCTAGGTTATGGACAGTTTGTGGATATGTTTGTTTTCCCATTTCCTTATGCTTATGTCAATGAGATGGTTCATAATCTAAGAATTTTAAATAGAAATTCTAAGAGAATGTGTCTTGGCATTAAAATACTATTTTTTTTATTTCCCTACAGGCTGACCAGTGCACCGGTCTTCAGGGCTTCTTGGTTTTCCACAGCTTTGGTGGGGGAACTGGTTCTGGGTTCACCTCCCTGCTCATGGAACGTCTCTCAGTTGATTATGGCAAGAAGTCCAAGCTGGAGTTCTCCATTTACCCAGCGCCCCAGGTTTCCACAGCTGTAGTTGAGCCCTACAACTCCATCCTCACCACCCACACCACCCTGGAGCACTCTGATTGTGCCTTCATGGTAGACAATGAGGCCATCTATGACATCTGTCGTAGAAACCTCGATATCGAGCGCCCAACCTACACTAACCTTAACCGCCTTATTAGCCAGATTGTGTCCTCCATCACTGCTTCCCTGAGATTTGATGGAGCCCTGAATGTTGACCTGACAGAATTCCAGACCAACCTGGTGCCCTACCCCCGCATCCACTTCCCTCTGGCCACATACGCCCCTGTCATCTCTGCTGAGAAAGCCTACCATGAACAGCTTTCTGTAGCAGAGATCACCAATGCTTGCTTTGAGCCAGCCAACCAGATGGTGAAATGTGACCCTCGCCATGGTAAATACATGGCTTGCTGCCTGTTGTACCGTGGTGATGTGGTTCCCAAAGATGTCAATGCTGCCATTGCCACCATCAAGACCAAGCGTACCATCCAGTTTGTGGATTGGTGCCCCACTGGCTTCAAGGTTGGCATCAACTACCAGCCTCCCACTGTGGTGCCTGGTGGAGACCTGGCCAAGGTTCAGAGAGCTGTGTGCATGCTGAGCAACACCACAGCCATTGCTGAGGCCTGGGCTCGCCTGGACCACAAGTTTGACCTGATGTATGCCAAGCGTGCCTTTGTTCACTGGTATGTGGGTGAGGGGATGGAGGAAGGCGAGTTTTCAGAGGCCCGTGAAGACATGGCTGCCCTTGAGAAGGATTATGAGGAGGTTGGTGTGGATTCTGTTGAAGGAGAGGGTGAGGAAGAAGGAGAGGAATACTAATTATCCTTTCCTTTTGGCCCTGCAGCATGTCATGCTCCCAGGATTTCAGCTTTAGCTTAGCTGACAGACATTAAAGCTTTCTGGTTAGATTGTTTTCACTTGGTGATCATGTCTTTTCCATGTGTACCTATAATATTTTTCCATCGTGTCTCAAAGTAAAGTCATTAACATCAAAAGCTTTGTTTCCTGTGTGTTTTCTAAAAGTGCCTTGGTTTTTGGATTCATCTATATTTGGAGTATAGAATCTGCAATTTGCTGGTGATGTCAGGGATCCTACTTCCTGTGCAGGCACCTCTAGGGAAAAGGAAGCTCAAGGGACTAGAAAGGCAGAAGCCCTAGATTCTCAGACTAGTTTACCACCTCATCCCTTGGTGTAGGGGGCGGGGAAACTGATGAAAGTCATTCTGCTAATCTAGAGCTCATTTAGCTCTTCAGAGTATGACTGGGTAGTTACTAATGAGTTATGTATGGGAAGTATACATTTTGAATATCTGCTAAGTTGCTGCTGTTTAAAGTGGCCTGCTAACCTTGTTAGTGTAAGAAATTTCAATGTGATCTTTGGCTGGTCATGGTGGCTCATGCCTCTAATCCCAGCACGAGGATGAGGCAGGTAGATTACTTGAGCCCAGGCATTCAAGACCAGCCTGGGCAACATGATGAAACCCCGTCTACAAGAAAATACAAAAATTTGGGTGTGGTGGTGTGTGCCTATAATCCCAGCTACTTGTGAGGCTGACGAGGCTGTGGTGAGCTGTGATTGTACCACTGCACTCCAGCCTTGGTGATAGACCCTGTCTTGAGAAAAAGCAGTGACCTGGGAAAACATCTGACTAGGAATGTTTGAGGGTGGTGAAGTAAAGACAGTTTCCAGCCCTATTGTGATAGGAAAAAGTAGGACCAGAATTCATGGTGGTCAATAAAAGTCATGCTAAGAAAGAAGGCTAAACAATAAGCGATATGCATGGGTGGAAGAGGACTACATTACATGAGGATAAAGTGGCAACATTTGTAAAGGTTAGGATGAAAATGTATAGCATTTGGCATGGTTTACATCCTTTCAAATATTTTGGCTACATGTAACAGACTTGTAGGCACAGAATGTAAATAGAGGATTTAACCTAGGAGAAAATGTAGATTTCAAATCCGTAAAGTACAGGAAAATTGTGGCTGCTAAAGACCCTGATGGCTGCTAAAGACCAAGAAGACTGAAAGAATGCATGAGGCTTTTTTGAAAAAGCAGAGAAGAGGCCAGGCACAGTGGTTCATACCTGTAATCCAAGCACTTTGGGAGGCGGAGGCGGGCGGATTACCTGAGGTCAGGAGTTTGAGACCAGCCTGGCCAACATGGAGAAACCCCATCTCTACTAAAAATACAAAATTAGCTGGACGTGGTGGCTCACCCTTGTAATCCCAGCTACTCGGGAGACTGAGGCAGGAGAATTGCTTGAACCTGGGAGGAGGAGGTTACAGTGAGCCAAGATTGCGCCATTGCACTCCAGCCTGGGCAACAAAAGCAAAACTTCATCTCAAAAAAAAAAAAAAAAAGGTAGGGAAGTCTACAATTTTCCCAGTTTTTTTTTTTTTTAGCCCATAAATCCTACAAATTTACAAAATGTCAGCCTTCCCTATCTGTGGTTTCCGTATCTAGATTTGACTAACTGGATTTAAAATACTTGGAAGCAACCCGCCCTGGTGGTTCATGCCTATAATACCAGCACTTTGGTCAAGGCAGGAGGATCACTTGAGCCCAGGAGTTTGAGACCAGCCTAGGCAACCTAGGGAGACCCTGTCATTACAAAACAAAAACCAAAACAAATTAGCCAGTGTAATTGTGCTGCTGCATTCCTGCCTGGGTGCCCGAGAAAGACCCTATCTCAAAATATATGTTTGGAAAAATGGATAGTTGTGTCTGAACTGAACATGTACTTGTCCCCTTTTTTCTCTAAATGATATAGTATAACAATTATTTACATAGCATTCACATTGTATTAGGTATTATAAGTAATCTGGAAATGACTTAAAGTATACAGGAAGATGTGTGCAGGTTACATGCAAACACTAGAGCTCTCTATATAAGGAACTTGAGCATTCATGGATTTTGGTATCCTCCAGGGATACTAAGGGATGACTGTAGCTCTCAGCTCCAAAGATAATCTGATTTGGCATGAACAATTCAGAGAAGAAGCTTTGGTGGGGAGCCTGCAGGCCTAGCATAGCAACACAAATGTAGCCATCACAGGCTCCAAGGGAAAGCAGACACCTTTATTTTTTATTTTTGTTTATTTATTTATTTATTTATTTTATTTATTTATTTTTTTGAGACAGAGTCTCGCTTAGTCGCCCAGGCTGGAGTGCAGTGGCGCGATCTCGGCTCACTGCAAGCTCCGCCTCCCGGGTTCACGCCATTCTCCTGCCTCAGCCTCCCGAGTAGCTGGGACTACAGGCGCCCGCCGCCTCGCCCGGCTAATTTTTTGCATTTTTAGTAGAGACGGGGTTTCACCGTGTTAGCCAGGATGGTCTCGATCTCCTGACCTCGTGATCCGCCCGCCTCGGCCTCCCAAAGTGCTGGGATTACAGGCGTGAGCCACCGCGCCCGGCCTTATTTATTTATTTTTGAGACGGCGTCTCGCTCTGTTGCCAAGGCTGGAGTGCAGTGGCACAATCTCAGCTCACTGCAAGCTCCGCCTACCAGGTTCACGCCATTCTCCTGTCTCAGCCTCCCAAGTAGCTGGGACTACAGGCACCCGCCACCTCGCCTGGCTAATTTTTGTATTTTTAGTACAGATGGGGTTTCACCATGTTGGCCAGGCTGGTCTCAAACTCCTGACCTCGTGATCTGCCCACCTTGGCCTCCCAAAGTGCTGGGATTACAGGCATGAGCCACTGGGTGCTCCCAGCTGCAGACACCTTTAAAGAACTGAGAGGCCTGGGCACGGCAGCTCACGCCTGTAATCCTATCACTTTGGGAGCCCAAAGTAAGTGGATCACCTGAGGTCAGGAGATTGAGACCAGTGAGGCCAACATGGTGAAATCCCAACTCTACTAAAAATACAAAATTAGCTGGGCATGGTAGCCTGTGCCTGTAGTCCCAGCTACACCAGGGGCTGAGGCAGGAGAATCACTTGAACATGGGAGGTGGAGGTGACAGTGAGCCGATATTATGCCACTGCACTCCAGCCTGGGTGACAGAGTGAAACTCTCAAAAATATACACTAAAAAATTTTAAGCTGGGCACTGTGGTTCACTCCTGTAATCCCAGCACTTTGGGAGGCTGAAGCAGGCGGATCACCTGAGGTCAGCAGTTTGAGACCAACCAGGTCAACATGGTGAAACCCCATCTCTACTAAAAATACAAAAATTATCTGGGCGTGGTGGTGGGCACCTCTAATCCCAGCTACTTGGGAGGCTGAGACAGGAGAATTGCTTGAACCCGGGAGGTAGAGGTTGCGTGAGCCAAGATCATGCCATTGCACTGCAGCCTGGGTGACAAAAGTGAAACTCCACCTCAAAGGAAAAAATAAATTAAAAAATTGTTTTATAAATGAAGATGACTAAAATTTTTTTTTTTCTTGAGATGAGGTCTCGTTCTATTGCCCAAGCTGAAGTGCAGTGGCTCAGTCTTGGCTCACTGGCAACCTCTGCCTCCTGGGTTCAAGGGATTCTCCTGCCTCAGCCTCCCGAGTAGCTGGGATTACAGGCGTGCACTACCATGCCCAGCTAATTTTTGTATTTTTAGTACAGACGGGGTTTCACCATGTTGGCCAAGCTGGTCTCAAACTCCTGACCTCAAATGATCCTCCCTCCTTGGCCTCCCAAACTGCTGGGATTACAAGGGTGAGCCACCACACCAGGCCAAGATGAATACTATTAATTATAAGTTAAGGCCTTGGATTAAATGATATATCATGTGTGGGCCATGGGGGAGGAGGTGGCTAGAATGAAATGCTCAGGCAGACAGGCCATGTCATCAAGCCCTCCTTTAAAGTGCCCCTTTAAGGGGCACTGGAGTCGTCTTATCTATACCTCTGACCAGGCAGCAAGTACAGCACCTGGTAATGCCCATAGGAACCAAAAATAATGGTAATTTCTCTCTTAAGCCAGATTCTTTTTTTGTTTGTTTGTTTGTTTGTTTGTTTGTTTTTAGACAGTCTTGCCCTGTAGCCCGGGCTGGAGTGCAGTGATGCGATCTCGGCTCACTGCAACCTCCACCTCCTGGGTTCACGCCATTCTCCTGCCTCAGCCTCCCAAGTAGCTGGGACTATAGGTACCCGCCACCACGCCCGGCTAATTTTTGGTATTTTTAGTAGAGATGGGGTTTCACTGTGTTAGTTAGGATAGTCTCGATCTCCTGACCTCGTGATCCACCCTCCTCGGCCTCCCAAAGTGCTGGGATTACAGGCGTGAGCCACCGTGCCCAGCCAGCCAGATTCTTTATTGTTCTACTCAATGTAAACTTTAAGCCCTAAGGTTTTGTAACACTCACTCTCTTTCAGGACCCAGGCTTCTTTATCAACTCTCAGGGAGGAGCCTAGGGAACAAAGACATTTGGTTAGCCTCTTGTTCTGTCACTAATCAGGACCTCTTAATCTTCTGGGACTATTTTCCCTTTTACACTATAGATTTCCATTCTGCCTTTCTCAGAAGGGGTAGCAAGTAGGGCTTTGGAGTTTGGAAGGACCTGTAAACTTAGAGATGTGCATCCAAGTTGGGAGATGAGGGGCAGTGTATACCAGGTCTTGACATGTCTGCTCAGCCATTCTCCAGAGCTACTACAGAAGCATAGGCCATTTATTCAGAAAATAAGTATAACTTTTTTCTTCTTCTTCTTCTTCTTTTTTTAGAGATGAAGTCTAACTCTGACATTCAGTCTGGAGTACAGTGGTGAGATCTTGGCTCACTGCATCCTCCAACTCCCAGGTTCAAGTGATTCTCCTGCCTCAGCCTCCCAAGTAGCTGGGATTATAGGTGCCCACCACCACGCCTCAGCTAATTTTTTTGTATTTTTAGTACAGAAAGGGTTTCACCACGTTGGCCAGACTGGTCTCGAATTCCTGACCTCAGGTGATCTGCCTGCCTCGGCCTCCCAAAGTTCTGGGATTACAGGGATGAGCCACCATGCCCAGTCAATGAATATAAATTTTTAAAAGCCCAAGAAGGGTTTACTTAGAGATGAAAAGGATGATGACAATAACAACGATAACTAATCTTAACTACATAGACACCTTCTTTTTTTAACACCAGAATGCTTAAATGCCTTCACAACCTACTGTTCATCCCCTCCGTGAGTTCACTGTTAAAATGAAAAAAGCCCAGTGCCTCATTTTAGAGATGACAGATTTAATTGGTAGGGAAGAAGGGGAGAGATACCACAGCCTTGTGTCCTGCCTTGTAGGACTAGAAGCCTTAAATATTGCCTGCCACAAGATCATTAGGACATGAGTCTTTCAGCCCTACCGAGGACCCGGGCTGTGATTTAGGGATGTGCTTAGACTAACAGGCTTGAGCAAGGGAGGAGGGAAGCATTTTATCTGGAGATGCCATATTCCCCTCCCAATCCCATCAAACTCCTGGCAAATTCCTTAATGCCCTGCAGATGGCACCACTGACAAGGAGTTCCATCCAGGAGAGCCAAGCTCAGATTTGTGAACTCTGCCCTTGTCATCTTGGACCTGTGCCAAAAAGATGACAAACAAGCCGGAAGTGACTGACCTGCCATCCCTAGCATTCACACACTTGTCGCTTTTTCTTCTGTCCATGACTGGAGGCAGCTGGGCCTCATGCTAGGCCGCTGTGAATCAGGAGGCTACAGAAAACACCACACCCAAGGAGTTTCTGGACCTCACCCCTTCCTCTAGGGTGCTTCCCTGAGGTAGGATGCGTATAGAAACATGGCCTTGGCCAGGCATGGTGGCTCACGCCTGTAATCCCAGCACTTCAGGAGGCCGAGGCGGGCGGATCACCTGAGGTCAGGAATTCAATACCAGCCTGGCCAATATGGTAAAACCCTGCCTTTACTAAAAATACGAAAATTAGCCAGGCATGGTGGCATGTGCCTATAATCCCAGCTACTTGGGAGGCTGAGACAGGAGAATCGCTTGAAACCAGGAGGCAGAAATTGCGGTGAACCCAGATCACGCCATTGCACTCCAGCCTGGGCAATAAGAGCGAAACTCCATCTCAAAAAACAAAACAAAACAAAACAAAACAAAACAAAACATGGCCTTGGGCCAGGCGTGGTGGCTAATGCCTATAATCTCAGCACTTTTGGGAGGCCAAGGAGGGTGGATCACTTGAAGTCAGAAGTTCGAGACCAGCCTGGCCAACGTGGTGAAACCCCGTCTCTACTAAAAATACAAAAATTAGCCAGGCATGGTAGCAGGTGCCTGTAATCACAGCTACTCAGGAGGCTGAGGCCGGAGAATTGCTTGAACCTGGGAGGTGGGGGTTGCAGTGAGCTGAGTTAGTGTTCCTACAGTCCAGCCTAGACAACAGAGTGAGACTCCATCTCAAAAAAAAAAAAAGAAAACAAAACAAAACGCCTTAGGATCAACATGCAGTAAGGGAGGAGCATGTTGTCACATTAATCTAAACTCAATATTGATACAAAGTCAATAACCACCTGACAATGTGGGCATCATCATGTAGACACTGATGTCATTGTGTTGCTAAGGCTAGCTTCCACCTCTCTGCTATCTGGTTCATAAGCCAAAACGAATACCCAAATGCTCTACCCCACCCACTCCCAACTGACAGCCTGCTGTATGTTATCATGCCCAACTAGACAGAATCAAGCTCATCACCTCATTCATGCCTGAGCCTTTAAACATACACTTTCCTCTGCCTGTGGTACCTTCTATTGCCATGAGAGCCCCCAACACCTTTGTCCAGTTAATGCATATTCTCCTTTCAATGAAGTCATTTCTTCAAGGACTTGGAGACTAGGTCAGAATAGGCCATATTTTCTAGTATATATTTTCATAGAACCTCTACTTTTCTCACATTTGTAATATTTTGTAAATATATATTTGTGTGATTAATTCATATATTTCTTCCCTACCAGAGTTGTTTTTTGTTTGTTTTTTGTTTTTTTGGAGACAGGGCCTAGCTCTTGTGTCCAGACTGGAGTGCAGTGATTCGATCTCGGCTCACTGCTGCCTTGACCTCCTGGACTCAAGGGATCCTTCCAGCTCAGCTTCTTGGGTAGCTGGGACTACAGGCACCCACCATCACCCCTGGTTAATTTTTAAATTTTTTGTAGAGATTGAGTCTCACCATGTTGTCCAAGCTGGTCTCAAAATTCTGAGCTCAAGCAATCCTTTTCTGCTTCGGACTCTTTTTTTTTTTTTTTTTTTTGAGACGGAATTTTGCTCTTGTTGCCTAGACTAGAATGCAATGGCGTGATCTTGGCTCACCACAACCTCCGCCTCCCGGGTTCAAGCAATTCTCCTGCCTCAGCCTTCCGAGTAGCTAGCATTACAGGCATGCGCCACGACGCCCAGCTAATTTTGTATTTTTAGTAGAGATGGGGTTTCTCCATGTTGGTCAGGCTGGTCTCGAACCCCCGACCTCAGGTGATCTGCCCACCTCGGCCTCCCAAAGTGCTGGGATTACAGGCGTGAGTCACTGTGCCCAGCCTCTACTAGATTAAAAAAAAAAAAAAAAAAAAATACATTAGGTAAATGCTCCACAGTTTTGTTTGTCTTTGTTTTTTAAGATTAGTCAAATGGGCCAGGCACAATGGCTTAGACTTGTAGTACCAGCACTTTGGGAGGCCAAGGAAGGAAGATCACTTGAGACCAGGAGTTCGAGACCAACCTGGGCAACTAGTGAAATCCTGTCTCTAAAAAAAATTTAAAAATTAGCAAACTATCGCAAGAAAAGAAAACCAGACACGGCATGCTCTCACTCATAGGTGGGAATTGAGCAATGAGAACATCTGGACACGGGAAGGGGAACATCACACACTGGGACCTGTTGAGGAGTGGGGGAAGGGGTGAGGGATAGTATTAGGAGATATTCCTAACATAAATGACGAGTTAATGGGTGCAACACACCAACATGGCACATGTATACATATGTAACAAACCTGCATGTTGTGCACATGTACCCTAGAACTTAAAGTATACTAAAAAAAATTAAAAATTAGCCTCGTGTGATGGTGCATGCCTTTGGTCCCAGCTGCCTGGGAGGCTGAGGTAGGAGGATCAATTGTGCCCGAGAGGTTGAGGATGCAGTGAGCTGAGATTGCTTCTTTGCACTCCAGCCTAGATGCTAGACCAAGACCCCAAGACCCTGTCTCAAAAAAAAAAAAAAAAAAAAAAAACTGAACAAAAAACAAACAAAAAAACATTTTTAACTCTGAAAGCTAGAGATGACTATCCATCTACTTCCTCCCCACTTTCAGACCAAGCCCAGGACCAAAGCTCTAAGGGGCCTCAGGCAGAGAGTAAAAGGTGGATAGAGACAGAAAATGGAGGTGGATAGGAAGGTTTCTTCTGTGTTCTAAAGATTCTTCATCGTAGTGGCTCACTTCTGTAATCCCAGCACTTTGGGACGTTGAGGTGGGAGGATCACTTGAGGTCAGGAGTTCAAGACCAACCTGGTCAACATGGTGAAACCCTGTTTCTACTGATAATACAAAAATTAGTCAGGAGCGGTGGCATACCCCTGTAGTCCTAACTCCTCAGGAGGCTGAAGCAGAAGAATTGCTTAAACCCAGGAGGTTGAGGCTGTAGTGAGCTGAGATCGTGCCACTGCCCTCCAGCCTGTGTGTGGAATGAGACTCCATTTCAATAAAATAAAATAATAAAGCTTCTTCATCAAGAAGATGTCTCAAAACAAACCAAAAAAAGATCCCTCAGCCTCTCTGGCCCTAGCATCTCATGATACTGGCATGTAGAAACTTCTGCTGCCTCACTATGACTAAATCAATGTGTACCACGAGCTGGGTTGTGACCCAGGTGACAGGATAGGCTGTCAACCTAATATTCCTTCTATATAACAGTGCTCAAAGCTAGGCAGGTGAATATTCCCACCATCCTCTTCACTGATCACCCGGTGTAATCTTTTTGTTGTTGTTGATTTTTTTGTTATTGTCTTTTGTTTTGTTTTGTTTTGAGACAGAGTCTTGCACTGTTGCCCAGGCTCCCAGGCTGGAATGCAGTAGCACAATCTGGGCTCGCTGCAGCCTCCGCCTCCTGGGTTCAATCAATTCTCCCACTTCAGTCTCCCAAATCAGTCTCCCAAGTAGCTGGGACTACAGGCATGCTACAATGTCCAGTTAATTTTTGTATTTTTTGTAGAGACAGAGTTTTGCCATGTTGCCAGGCTGGTCTCCAACTCCTGAGCTGAGGCAATCCACCCACTTTGGCTTCCCAAAGTGCTGAGATTACGGGTGTGAGCCACTGCATGTGGCCTGTGTAATCTCTTATCCAGTCTAGGCTTCAAGAGGAACATAGACAATGGAGTTTTCTCCAAGGGGTGAGGAGAGTGGTAAGGAGTATTAGGCATAGTACATCTTCAGTTTACAAAGATGACGGGATTAAGAGATTAAAGACAGGCATAGGAAATTATAAGAGTATTGATTGGGGAAGTGATAAATGTCCATGAAATCTTCACAATTTATGTTCTTCTGTCACAGCTTCAGCAGGTCCCTCTGTTTGGGGTCCCTGACTTCCCACAACTGAGGATGGTTAGCTTAGAAAAGAGAAACCCAATGAAGGGCTGTGGTCTAGAAATGGCAGTAGATTCATTCCTCAAAACCCCAGAGGGCACAGCAAATGATGGGGAAGAAGACTGCAGTTCACTTTCTAAAAATTAGCCAGCACCAACAATGAACCAGTATGCCATCTATTCAGCAGTCAGTGGTCCCCAATCTTTTTGGTACCAGGGGCCAGTTTTGTGGAAGACAATTTTTCCATGAATGGTGTGTGTGGTGAGGGGTGCTTTCAGGATGAAACTGTTCCACCTAAGATCATCTGGCATTAGATTCTCATAAGAAGCACCCAACCTATATCCACAGTTCACAGCTACTATGAGAATCTAATGCCGCTGCTGATCTCACAGGAGGTGGAGCTCAGGCGGTAATGCTTGCTTGCCCACCACTCACCTCCTACAGTGTGGGCCGATTCCTAACAGGCCATGGTCTGCACCCAGCAGTTGAGGACCCCTGGTCTATGTCATGTAGCACATACAGGTAGACCTGATAACTTCTTTTTTTTTTTTTTTTTGAGATGGAGTCTCGCTCTGTTGCCCAGGCTGGAGTGCAGTGGCGCGATCTCGGTTCACTGCAAGCTCCGCCTCCTGGGTTTACGCCATTCTCCTGCCTCAGCCTCCTGAGTAGCTGGGACTATAGGCACCCGCCACCACGCCCAGCTAATTTTTTTTTTTTTTTTGTATTTTTAGTAGAGACGGAGTTTCACCGTGTTAGCCAGGATGGTGTCGATCTCCTGACCTTGTGATCCACCTGCCTCGGCCTCCCAAAGTGCTAAGATTACAGGCGTGAGCCACCGCACCCGGCCAGATAACTTCTAATATAACTCTCCATTCCCAGAGTCTATAATTTCACAAATTTTTTCCTGCTGTCTCAAGCCAATCTTTCATTATAATTCTTCTCTCAAATATTTTTGGAGAGGTCAGATAGGTAGGGAGGAAGAATTAGAACTGAATCCCTCAAAGCATGTTTCTTTTCTTTTCTTTCTTTCTTTGAGATGGAGTTTCACTCTTGTTGCCCAGGCAGGAGGGCGATGGCATGATCTCGGCTCACCGCAACCTCCGCCTCCTGGGTTAAAGTGATTCTCCTGCCTCAGCCTCCTAAGTAACTGGGATTACAGGCATGTGCCACCACACCTGGTGAATTTTGTATTTTTAGTGGAGACAGGGTTTCTCCATTTTGGTGAGGCTGGTCTTGAACTCCTGACCTCAGGTGATCCACCCACCTGGGCCTTCCAAAGCGCTGGGATTACAGGTGTGAGCCACCGCACCCGGCCAGCATGTTTCTAAAATTCTTCTCCTCCTAACTCCCAACGACAACATCAAAAAGTTCTCAGATGCAAGAAGGACTTGCTTAGGAAATTCCTGGTTTTCTGGTTTCCTGGCACTCTAGACAAGAGGGAAATTCCAAAATTTCTAGAAATTTGTCCTATTTTGACCAGAGAAAAGAAAAAAGTTATGGTTCAGAGTCAGATGAGCTCTGGCAGGGTGCGGTGGCTCATGCCTGTAATCCCAGCACCTTGGGAGGCTGAGGCAGGTGGATTACCTGAGGTCAGGAGTTGGAGACCAGCCTGACCAACATGGTGAAACCCCGACTCTACCAAAAATACAAAAATTAGCTGGGCATGGCTGGGCGCGGTGGCTCACGCCTATAATCCCAGCACTTTGGGAGGTCGAGATGGGCGGATCACAAGGTCAGGAGATCGAGGCCATCCTGGCTAACATGGTGAAACCCCATCTCTACTGAAAATACAAAAAATTAGCTGGGCGTGGTGGTGGGCGCCTGTAGTCCCAGCTATTTGGGAGGCTGAGGCAGGAGAATGGCATGAACCTGCGGGGTGGAGCTTGCAGTGAGCTGAGATCGCGCCACTGCACTCCAGCCTGGGAGAGAGAGCAAGACTCCGTCTCAAAAAAAAAAAAAAAAAATTAGCTGGGCATGGTGGTGGGCACCTGTAATCCCAGTTACTCGGGAGGCTGAGGCAGGAGAATTGCTTGAACCTGGGTGGTGGAGGTTACAAGAGATCGAGCCACTGCACTCTAGCCTAGGTGACAGAGAAAAAAAAAAAAAGAGTTAGCTAAATAGCTAAATAAGCTCTTTCCAAAGACCCAGAAAGTCCTGGGAACAAAATCACCCTATCACCCTGAAAGTAGTCTTAGATTAGGCAGGAAGTTTTCTTTCTTCTTTCTTTTCTTTTCTTTCCTTTTTTTTTTTTTTTTTTACAAAATAAAAACAGGGTTTCACTCTGTCGCCCAGGCTGAAATGCAGTGGTGCCATGATAGCTCACTGTAGCCTCGATTTCCTGCGCTCAAGTGATTCTCCTGCTTCAGCTTCCTGAGTATCTTAGAACTACGGGGACATGCCAACACGTCTTGCTAATTTCATAAATTTTTTGTAGAGATAGGGTCATCATGTGTTACCCAGGCTGGTCTTTTTTTTTTTTTTTTTTTTTTGAGACGGAGTTTAGCTCCCAGGTTGGAGTGCAATGGCACGATCTTGGCTCACGGCAAGCTTTGCCTCCTGGGTTGAAGCGATTCTCCTGCCTCAGCCTCCCGAGTAGCTGGGATTACAGGCATGCACCACCACGACCGTCTAATAACGTATTTTTAGTAGAGACGGGGTTCCTCCACGTTGGTCAGGCTGATCTCAAACTGCCGACCTCAGGCGATCCACCTGCCTCAGCCTCCCAAAGTACTGGGATTACCTATGTGAACCACCGCGCCCGGCCCTGTTTAAGTGTTTACTACAAGAACTGCACTGGGTTGAGTTTTGGGGAAGGAAAGAATGGGGTCAATCAGAAGCCAAATATGGCCGGGCGTGGTTGCTCACGCCTGTAATCCCAACACTTTGGGAGGCCGAGGTGCGCAGATCACAAGGTCAGGAGATTGAGACCATCCTGGCTAACACCGTGAAACCCCGTCTCTACTAAAAACACAAAAAATTAGCCAGGCGTGGTGGCGGGCACCTGTAGTCCCAGCTACTCGGGAGTCTGAGGCAGGAGAATGGCGTAAACCCGGGAGGCGGAGTTTGCAGTGAACCGAGATCGCGCCACTGCACTCCAGCCTGGGCGACAGAGCGAGAGTCCGTGTCTCAAAAAAAAAAAAAAAAAAGGCAAATATGGGCCTGGCGCGGTGGCTCATGCCTGTAATCACAGCACTTTGGGAGGCGGAGACGGGCAGATCACCTGAGGTCAGGAGTTGGAGACCAGCCAGACCAACATAGAGAAACCCCATCTCTACTAAAAATACAAAATTAGCCAGTCGTGGTGGCTCGCCTGTAATCCTAGCTACTCTGGGAGGCTGAGGCAGGAGAATCGCTTGAACCCGGGAGGCGGAGGTTGCCGTGAGCCAAGATCGCGCCATTGCACTCCTGCCTGGGCAACAAGAGGGAAACTCCATCTCAAAAAAAAAAAAAAAGGCCAAATATGTGTTTCTAATTCTTGAAGAGGAGAAGACAGGAGGAAAAGAGGAAAGACATAAATGAAGGTAAAGTTAAACAATACAAAATATTTAAATAACAACTCAAGAGGACAAATATTATGAAACAATGCATATATGGACAATTTTTTGTTTTTTAGAGACAGAGTTTCATTCTTGTTGCCCAGGCTATAGTGCAATGGTATGATCTCAGCTCACCGCAACCTCCAATTCGTGGGTTCCAGTGATTCTCCTGCTTCAGCCTCCCAAGTAGCTGGGATTACAGTCATGCACCACCATGCCTAGCTAATTTTGTATTTTTAGTAGAGACGAGTTTCTCCATGTTGGTCAGGCTAGTCTCAAACTCCCGACCTCAGGTGATTCGCCAGTCTCGGCCTTCCAAAGTGCTTTGATCACAGGCGTGAGCCACCACACCCAGTCTTTTTTTGTTTTTTGAGATGGAGTTTCGATCTTGTCACCCAGGCGGGAGTGCAATGGCAGATCTCAGCTCGCTGCAGCCTCCTCCCGTGTTCAAACAATTCTCCTGTCTCAGCCTCCTGAGTAGCTGGGATTACAGGTGCCCACCACCATGCCCAGCTAATTTTTTTTTTTTTTTTTTTTTGAGACGGAGTCTCGCTCTGTTGTCCGGGCTGGAGTGCAGTGGCCAGATCTCAGCTCACTGCAAGCTCCGCCTCCCGGGTTTACGCCATTCTCCTGCCTCAGCCTCCCGAGTAGCTGGGACTACAGGCGCCCGCCACCTCGCCCAGCTAGTTTTTTTTGTATTTTTTAGTAGAGACGGGGTTTCACCGTGTTAGCCAGGATGGTCTCGATCTCCTGACCTCGTGATCCGCCCGTCTCGGCCTCCCAAAGTGCTGGGATTACAGGCTTGAGCCACCGCGCCCGGCCTAAAGGCGTTCTTAAATTACAAACAATAGCGTGAGTGATCTGTGCCTTAAGAACATGTTCCTGCTGCAGATAACTAGCCCAACTCATCCCTTTATTTTGGCCCATCCCTTTGTTTCCCATAAGGGATACTTCTAGTTAATCTAATATCTATAGAAACAATGCTAATGACTGACTTGCTGTTAATAAATACATGGGTAAATCTCTTTTGGGGGCTCTCAGCTCTCCAGGCTGTGAGACCCCTGATTTCCCACTTCACACCTCTATGTTTCTCTGTGTGTGTGTGTCTTTATTTCCTGTAGTGCCGCTGGATTAGGGTCTCCCTGATCGAGCTGGTCTTGCCACCTGACTTCAGGTAATCCACCTGTCTTGGCCTCCCAAAGTGCTGGGCTTACAGGCGTGAGCCACCGCGCCCAGCCTCATGGCCAATTTTTAACTGCCCACTGAACTATGCAGCTGGATGTTGCTTTAAGAATTTAGAGGAGGTCAGGGCTGTTGGCTCACGCCTGTAATCCCTGTACGTTGGGAGGTCAAGGCAGGCCGACAGCTTGAGTCCAGATTTCAAGACCAGTCTGAGCAACATGGCAGAATCAGCTAAGTGTGCTGGTGCCCGCCTGTGATCCCAGCTGCTCAAGAGGCTGAGATGGGAAGATCACTTGAGCCTGAGAGTTGGAGACTGCAGTGAGCGGTAATCGCACCACTGCACACCAGTCTGGGCGACAGAGTGAGACCCTGTGTCAAAAATAAATAACTTAAAAAAAAAAACTCCCTTCATCTAAATCCTGTCTACTTCCAAGACTCAACTACACACACATACACACACACACACACAAAATCTTGGCCAGAGGCGACGGCTCACGCCTGTAATCCCAACACTTTGGGATGCTGAGGCGGGCGCATCAACTGAGGTTGGGAGTTCAAGTCCAGCCTGACCAACACGGAGAAACCACGTCTCTACTAAAAATACAAAATTAGCCGGCGTGGTGGCGCATGCCTGTAATCCAGTTATTCGGGAGGTTGAGGAAGGAGAATCGCTTGAACCCGGGAGGCAGAGGTTGCAGTGAGCCGAAATCACACCATTGCACTGCAGCCTGGGCAATAAGAGGGAAACGCCGTCTCAAAAATAAATAAATAAATAAATAAATAAAAGTTGAATCACAACATCTTCCTCTGAAAGGTTGTAGTGATGTTTATTTATTTATTTATTTATTTTTTGAGACGGAGTCTCGCTCTGTCGCCCAGGCTGGAGTGCAGTGGCCGGATCTCAGCTCACTGCAAGCTCCGCCTCCCGGGTTCACGCCATTCTCCTGCCTCAGCCTCCCGAGTAGCTGGGACTACAGG
Organism: Theropithecus gelada; assembly: GCF_003255815.1. Lineage (NCBI taxonomy): Eukaryota > Metazoa > Chordata > Mammalia > Primates > Cercopithecidae > Theropithecus > Theropithecus gelada. The sequence goes on along the minus strand of NC_037679.1, from coordinate 8,278,200 downwards.
CGCCGCCACCTCGCCCGGCTAATTTTTTGTGTTTTTAGTAGAGACGGGGTTTCGCCGTGTTAGCCAGGATGGTCTCGATCTCCTGACCTTGTGATCCGCCCGTCTCGGCCTCCCAAAGTGCTGGGATTACAGGCTTGAGCCACCGCGCCCGGCCATGTAGTGATGTTTAAAATGAGATAATAGGCTGGGTGGGTCACGCCTTGTAATCCGAGCACTTTGGGAGTCCCAGAACTTTGAGGGTAGGAGTTCGAGATCAGCCTGGGTAACATGGCTGAGATAACGACTATACAGTGAATGGCACATAGTAAGTGGTTAGCTAATGTTTAACTCAGCCCCACTCTTCAATGATCCTTGTGGGCATTTCTTCACAAAGTTGCAGGGTATTTCTGTAGTCCTCTCTCCAGTATTTTTCAGTATTTGTTCCAGCACACACCAGGCCTTCCACAAAAATGATTGAGTGAAAACCCCTGGCGGCGGGAAACCGGGGTGGGGGTGTGGGGAGGGGCACCCCAACACAAACACACAGAAAAATGCTACTGCAGAACATCGGTTACTGGGCAGAGGTACCTTTCAGAACCCCTAGGGTGCCCTCACATCCTGCCTGGCTGGCCTGATTCAAATGGTTCATTTAACCAAGGTCAAACTAAAATCTTGGCTGCTACTAAAATCCAGGAACCGTCACTTTTCCCAGATGAGAGAGACAGTTGCTCAATTAGAATCAGCAGCGGTAGGCCCAAAAGATCCCGCCTCCTCCACAGGGCGAACCTATCACCGCTCCTCCAGCGATGAGCGGCAGCTCTCTAGGAGCCAATGAGTTCCTCCCCATGGAAGGAACCCGCCCACCCCTTGTGTCGTCACCAGATCTCTTAAAAAGATGGAACCTCAGCGGCCCTTCCTCGTAGCGAGCCTAGTGGCGGGTGTTTGCGTTGAAACGTGAGCGCGACCCGACCTTAAAGGGGAGGGAGCAAAGGAAGGACAGAGCCCTTTAAAACGAGGCGGGTGGTGCCTGCCCCTTTAAGGGTGGGGCGTCCGGACGACTGTATCTGAGCCCCAGACTGCCCCGAGTTTCTGTTGCAGGCTGCGAGGAAAGGCTCCCAGACTGGGTCCGGGTGCTCGGCGGCGGCGGCTTCCTCCCCGCTTGTCCTCCCCGGGCCCGGAGGCACCCCAGCTCCAGTCATGCTGAGCAGAGTATGGAAGCACCTGACTACGAAGTGCTATCCGTGCGAGAACAGCTATTCCACGAGAGGATCCGCGAGTGCATTGTGAGTGCGGGGCCCCGGCGGGGAGAAGCGGGGGTTGCGGGAGAGGGGTAGGTTGGGGTCCGAGCCCACCTGGTCTCAGAGCGCCGTCAAACCATGCCTGGGCCAGCGGCGGGCGACGGAGGCCTCCGTCCTAGCAGAAGGGCGGGTGCCCGGCTAGCGATCCCCTAGATGGGATCAGCTGGGTCCCTGAGCGGTAAACAAAGGCGGTCGTTTCCGTTCCTCCCCAACACGCCCCTCCCTGCCCCTCCCTCCTACCCCTCACCCAGCGCGTCTGAGAGCCTGCGGAGTCCGCCTTAGTCTGATAATCGGGGAAGGATGGGTTTGCTTCTCAAACTGGGTTGAGGGCAAACCCAGCTGACGTTGGATGAAGGGGAGAAATCGTCACTCTGAGCTTGATTCCAGAAAAGAGGGGAGGTGTAGGGATGGCAGACGGGAGGAACCTGGGGACTTGGTGGGTCATCTCCTGCTTTGGAAGAAAGGAGTCTTACTAGGGTGGATCCTAATATGTAGAGATGAGGAACAACCAAGTATCCAGGTATTCCCCCGTCTTTCTTCTTTCTCATTAGTGTTTGTTTGAAACCCTGCAAGGCTGGGTTCCCAGTCTCTCAGCCATTCCGGGGTTTCCCCAGTAAGTCGTCCTCCCAGGGCTTCAGAGGGTACCTGGCTGCTGTTCCTTAGGCCATCCCTGCCACTTAGAGCGACAGCTGAACCTGCCGCAGAGAAGTGGACTCCTCAATTCTGGGGTAGGGGTACCCAGTGGAGCTTAGGGAGTCATATCTTCTTCAGCCTTGCTTTGAATTCTCACCTCTCTCCTTTCTCCTCTGTTTCCTTCCCCAGAGCTCCCCAGGGCAACCGTCACCTCCAAATAGTAAATGGAAAGGGAATGGTTTGGGAAAACAGAAAGAAATGTTAGTAAGTGGGGGAACCCAGTGTTGGGGTCATTCCCTTCATTTTTCTCAGGCTGGGCTCTAGCCAGCCCTGGGCAGCCTATTGGAGGTAGGGTAAATTGAGCCAGGACATAATTAGGTCTGCTCTTATCTGTGAGGACAGAAAAGTATATTAGTCTGAGTGTGCAACTCCAGTAGAAGTTTGCTTTCGGCAAGCGTTCCTTGTGTGTTTCTTGGTGGACAGTCCACATGGTGGGTTGGGCATATTGCAGAGGCACAGCCAGGTCTTGAGACAGTGTCAGACAGGAGGCTCACATTCCTAGAGAACAGGGAGGGATGAGACCTTGGACAGAAGCAGCCTCCTGGATGTCTCCCCCATCCTTTAGTCCCATGAGCTGAGAACATCAGTGCTGGCTAAGGGTAGCCTGAAGATTTATGGTGCCTCCCCCACCTGGCTCTCATCCAGGGGCTGGAGCGCAACCTAGCCTCTTGGAACTGCGTGGAACTCCAGCCTGACCTTTTGAGCCCTCCCACCTTCCTGGCTATTATGCAAGCCCAGGGCAGAACACAGGCTATAAAAATCTTGCAGCTGCAATCTGAGTGGCTCCTTCTATTCTGCTTCCCTAATGTCAAAAGCTATGACTTTGTTCTGGATCGATGGCTCTCCTGCGTCTCTGTGGATTCTTCCCTCCTTGTATAGGTAGCTGTATGTGTATTCCCTGTGGGGTCAGCCCTTTCTGGAGACTGGAAGACCCATGAGACTGATCCTGTCTTCTTGGCATATCTCAAACACAATAACTTCTTTTCTTGATACTCTCTGGCCTTTTTTTTTTTTTTTTTTTTTTTTTTGAGACTGAGTCTCTGTCGCCAGGCTGGAGTAAAGTGGCACAATTTCGGCTCACTGCAACCTCTGCCTCCTGGGTTCAAGCAATTCTCCTGCCTCAGCCTCTCGAGTAGCTGAGACTACAGGTGCATACCACCACGCCTGGCTAATTTTTGTATTTTTAGTAGAGATGGGGTTTCGCCATGTTGGCCAGGATGGCCTGGATCTCTTGACCACGTAATCCTCCCGCATTGGCCTCCAAAAGTGCTGGGATTATAGGCATGAGCCACTGCGCCCAGCCAATTTTTGTAATTTTTTTGTTTGTTTGTTTTTGAGACGGAGTCTTGCTCTGTCACCCAGGCTAGAGTGCAGTGGTGTGATCACGGCTCACTGCAACCTCCGCCGAATTCAAGTGATTCTCCTGCCTCAGCCTCCTAAGTAGCTGGGATTATAGGCACGTACTGCCACACCCAGCTAATTTTTGTATTTTTAGTAGAGATGGGGGGGGTTCCACCGTGTTGGTCAGGCTGGTCTGGAACTCCTGACCTCATGATCCTCCCACCTCGGCCTGCCAAAGTACTGGGATTACAGGCGTGAGCCACCGCGCTCAGCCCAATTTTTGTATTTTTAGTAAAGACAGGGTTTCCCCATGTTGGCCAGGCTGGTCTCGAACTCCTGATGTCAATTGATTCACCTGCCTTGGCCTCCCAAAGTGCTGGGATTACAGGCGTGAGCCACTGTGCCTGGCCAAGACTCTCTGTTCTTGATTATAGAGCCAAGCTGGCCAATGGCTCCTCCTCTGGGCAGTAGAAGCTTACTTGGAATAGAGTAGGAATGAATATGCAGATTAACGTGGCGGAGTTCCGCCATCACTGTCACTTGACAGTCTAGCCAGCTCTAGAAACACTAGATATTGGGCCCTAGTTAAAGCCCACTGTTAGGGGTAGAGGATTAAATGAGGCTCTGGTTTGGCCCAGCAGACCTGATCTTTCAGGCCCCTGAATAAGCATGGAATAGAAGTTGTGACTTCGTCTAGAAACATGACACCTACTTTGGGTCAAGGCACCAGTGTGGGTGGAGGTAGGAGGGTAGGGTAGTGATGGGGTGCCAGGACAATGCAGACGTCTTCCTCCCCTCAAACCTGCTTCCCTTCCCAATAATGTGCTCCAAGTAAATTCCCTCTGGTTCTGTAACTGGTTTGAAATGTGTGTGCTTGTGCATTTCTAGGAGTTTTCTTTGCCCATTTACCAACCAGAGTTGGGCTGAAGCTATTTTCTCCCAGTGAAGTCCTTGTAGGGCTGGGCATGGTGCTGTTTCCCCAGGTGCATGGGGCAGCCCCTGTCTGGCCCTTCTTCGAGGTCCCTGGGGCTCTGACTAGAAGGAAGTACCTGGGGGATCAGAACAGAACATACTTCCAGATGGAACCCCTGGAAGTATGGAGCCTTATCTTAAGGAAGTAATGGCCATGGAATTAACAGAGAGGCCCTTGGCTGTGGAATGTGCTAAAGGTTAGAGCTTCTCATCCCAGCTCACATTCTGCTACAGATCTCAACACTTCTGTTTGCAACACTGTACATCCTCTGCCACATCTTCCTGACCCGCTTTAAGAAGCCTGCTGAGTTCACCACAGGTACTGTGATTTCCCTCCCTCCTGCCAGAGTTCCAGTTGCCATGGACCAGCCTCAGGGGAATGGGCCTATGGCGCCCACTGGGAAAGGAGCAGTGGCTGTGTGGGGCTGTTCTGGAGCCTTTGCCTCTTCAGCCTCCCTTTCTGCACAGACAGGGGCAAGGGCAGCTAGATGGAAGTGTCTTCTGGGCAAGTCATATAACATTTCTGATCTTCAGTTTCATCCTACAAAATGGGCATAGTGATGTCTACCTACTCCATTGTGTGGACCAAAGGAGGTGGTTAATGTGAAAGTCCTTTGTGAACCTGAAGTGAGCAACTGCTGGGTGAATGTCATTACGGGCACAGTCTCTGTGTCATCTCCTCTCCTAGTGCTCCCACAGCCAGGACCAGAGACCTCCCTGATGACTGGGGCACCCGGTGATGGTGGCCTTTCTCTTTATGGGGAGCCTGAGTATGCTCAGATTGCAACTTTCCTTCCCTAGACATTGTGTAATTGGAGGTGGGGGCACACTTGCCCCAGTTTCTAGCCCCAGCCTTTCCTCCTCTCAGGATGGCTCAGGATGAGTCCCCACCCAACAAGGCAGCTACCCTAGAGTAATTCCCTTGGGGACCTTCTCTGTGAATCTCCCTTCCCCCTCCTCTCTTTTCCCTTTGCTAGACCCAGCCACTGATGTAACCAACCTCACAGACTAGTTGTTTATTATATTAATATTTTGAGCATATAAAGAGGAACCTGCGATGGGAGAGATCTAGGGAGGAGGAAAGAAGTATAGGAAAGTCTGGCCTGTATTCTCTTCACCTGGGACCACTGATTTTTAAGCTGCCACCATGGCTGGAGAATAGGCTATGGAGTTCATAATGTGTGGTCGCCTGGAGCCTTCTGTTCAGCTCTGCCTTCTTTGAGGGGGCAGGGATGGGGCGGGGAGCACATTGTAATACTTACGGCCTCAGAGCTGCCCCCTGATGTCCTGCCTCTTCCCCGTGCCTCTGTCTCTTACAGTGGATGATGCAGATGCCACAGTCAACAAGATTGCGTAAGTGTCCCTGCCTCAGCACCTAACACCAGTGGTCTTTAGGAACTGGGATCTAGGGAGGCCTAGAGCTGGAGGGAGAAGGGGGAAGTCTCACACGGTGAAGAGAGAGTTTCTGTTTCCACCCCATTTCTGGCTTCCGGCTTTACCTCACCCTGGGGACGCTCAGAAAAGCTGCTGTTCCTGTCTTCCTGGTTAGGCCAGGAGCTTGTGGGAGCCTCATGGCCAGGAACATCCGCTGGGGCCTGAGTCACCGGAAATGGCTCCAGCTTGGCTTCACCTCCCAGCGACCAGAGTGGGGATGCAGATTGATAGAAAAAGAGCAGGGTGTGGGGAAGATGGGAACCCCTGAGGAAGGGGCATGCTTGGTTCTGAGAGGAAGGCCCATATTCCAGGCTGCCAGTGTTCACTAGCACATACAGAGAAAGAGAGAGAGATGACTCCTCTGAGTTGGTAGATCAGAAGGTAGCCCTCCACCCTTGATGGACCAACGAGATAGAAGTGCCCCTCTTCAGTGTATGCAGCCCAGGGCATAGACCTTGGCTATGAAGCTAGGTTTCAGTTTCCCCTTGTCCTCCTTTGCCCTCATGCCTTTGTGCAGGGTATAGCCACATAGGATGACCCTGTGCTTATCTGGGCAAAAAGAGGTAAGCTCAGAAATCCATATCCCTGAGCAAAGAAGAGAAGCCAGGCCCCCTAGCTTTGGCATCATACCTGGCATAACTTATAGGCATGTATGGGAGGACCACATTCCTGGGGACAGCCTGGGTATGTGACATGGCAGGTGACGGGCTTCCCATGAATGCCCGAAGCTGTGCCCATCCCATGAGCTGGGGCTTCCCTGGAGGTAAAGGGCTAGGGCCAGCCGGCAGTGGGTAGAACCCCAGCTGGACGGCTCCTTCCTTAGCTCTGTCATTGCTACAGCTGGTTCTGGAAGCCACAGGTGCCCTCAGGACAAATAGAACTTCTCCAGCACAGTGTAGTGAGTGCTGAGCTAAGCAAGGACACTCTCCCCTTCTCTGCCCAGGCTCGAGCTGTGCACCTTTACCCTGGCAATTGCCCTGGGTGCTGTCCTGCTCCTGCCCTTCTCCATCATCAGCAATGAGGTGCTACTCTCCTTGCCTCGGAACTACTACATCCAGTGGCTCAACGGCTCCCTCATCCATGGTTTGTGGCTCCTAGAGGCGGCTTGGGGTGGGGATAGGGAGCAGAGAGCAGATAGAGTCGGGCAGACTCAGGCAGCCGTGGGCCAATCAGTCATGTGTCGCACCTTCCCTCTCCGCTTCTCCTGCAAATGGTCAGTCTCCTGTCAGTTGCCCCTCCCTTTACTGACCATCTCTGCTTTTCCTTTTTTGCTCTAGGCCTCTGGAACCTTGTTTTTCTCTTCTCCAACCTGTCCCTCATCTTCCTCATGCCCTTTGCATATTTCTTCACTGAGTCCGAGGGCTTTGCTGGCTCCAGAAAGGTAAGTAGGGGATATGTATCCAGGCAGGAAACGGAATTCCACACACATGGTTCAACTGAAGAGATTTTAATAAAGAGGCTATTTGCAGAGGTTTAGTTAAAGGAAGTTTGAGGCTCTAGTGACAGTAGGAAGTCATTACCACCCTTAGGCCTGTAGAGACAAAGGGAGGAAATAGTTTCTAGAACCCACTAATAGCTGAAGCCAGGGATGTGAAGCTGCCCAGAGAGGAGCTGTTGTCTTTGTGTCATAATTACTGCCAAAACCATGGTGGCAGACGTGGGAGGACTCACAGGAAACATACCCTCACCTCTTTTCTACCTTCCATTCTCCTGTTGGATGCGAAACTAGAGGGCAAAGAGCTTGTGGGATGCAGACCTCAGAGGTCAGCCTCCCAGAGCAGACAACGACAAGGAATGGGTCTGGGAAAAGGAGATGCAAATGAAGAACACCTGGTATGTGGGGTGACCTTAGACTGGGGAGTGGGAAGACAGAGCAACTTAGCAGAATAAGAGGAAAACCCTCTCTCTTATCTCCTGAATCCAGACCTCTCTGGTTCCCGCAGGCTGGCCACCATCTCTCATGTCTTTCCATCCCCACACTGCCCTGATGTTAACCTCCTTCACCTGTTGCCTCCTTCCGTAGGGTGTCCTGGGCCGGGTCTATGAGACAGTGGTGATGTTGATGCTCCTCACTCTGCTGGTGCTAGGTATGGTGTGGGTGGCGTCAGCCATTGTGGATAACAACAAGGCCAGCAGAGAGTCACTCTATGGTGAGTGGCCCAGCTTCCTCCAGGCTGTGTGGCTTTTCAGTTGGCCCATGTCCACCTGCCTGGAAAGACTATAACCTACTAAAGTGGAAAAGGTTGGCACCTTCTCCCTTTGACTGAAGTTTCAAACTGATAGACATCTGGCCAAATCCAATCTGCAGAAATGTTTCATTGGCCTATGCAATGGTTTTTAAAATATGTATTATTCAGTTGCTAACATTTTAAATTGGGAGGTTTCATATTAACATCTAGATATCTAACTTTGCTTGACAAGGAGAAGATCTGGCTACATTAGTCCCTGGTGATGGGGGCCAAACAGCAGTTATACCCTTTAGTTAGGGGTTAGGATCTCCCGTTGGTTATAGGCCCTGCCATTCCCTCTTCTGCTGATGCTGGCCAGCTTTCTTCATTTGTATTACTTGCCTAACAGCTGTGGGGACTGTGCCCTTGTCTAGACTCTGAGGCCTGTCAGCCCCCAGTAAGCAAGAAGAGATGAGCTGACATCCTCTTTTTTTTTTATCCTTAGACTTCTGGGAGTACTATCTCCCCTACCTCTACTCATGCATCTCCTTCCTTGGGGTTCTGCTGCTCCTGGGTGAGTGTACAGGGTCTGGGAGGGAATGGGTAGGGTCCTTGGACCAGAGTAACCAGGCTGGAAGGAGGGGGAATGGAGGGGCATGTTAGGCAAGGGGTGGAGAGCAGGGTCTGGCAGGTGACTGGCTCTTGTTCTTACAGTGTGTACTCCACTGGGTCTCGCCCGCATGTTCTCCGTCACTGGGAAGCTGCTGGTCAAGCCCCGGGTATGTGGTATTCCTTGCTCTTTGATCCTGCAGGGTGAGCTTCCTGCAGAGCTGGAACCAAACAATGAAACAACCCTATGGTTGTGTAGTGCACAACTTGCAGAGGGCTGCAGCCTTTGTTGGTTCCTGTATCCTGTACCCCTATCATGCAGAGCTGGTCACCAGACATGCAGGACAGAATACAGGGCAACTGGGAGGGACTGAGCAAAGCTGCGGGCCACAGGGTGGTGAATGAGGGTTTGGGGGAGGCCTGAGACTACGGAGCCCTGGGAAGAACAGGGTTCTCCTGGGGCCTTTGGGTCAGGGAGCCTCTGAAAGTCAGTCTCTTCCTTTCCCCTGCCCCTAGTTGCTGGAAGACCTGGAGGAGCAGCTGTACTGCTCAGCCTTTGAGGAGGCAGCCCTGACCCGCAGGATCTGTAGTGAGTTGCAGTTCTTCCCTGATGGGATGGTGGGCTTGGCCTGGGCAGAGACTGCCCAACTTGGGAGCAACACCATCTTCTCTGCCCTCAGATCCTACTTCCTGCTGGCTGCCTTTAGACATGGAGCTGCTACACAGACAGCTCCTGGCTCTGCAGACACAGAGGGTCCTGCTGGGTATGTGGGTTGGTAGGGCTTGGGATACCTGGGTTTCCCCAAGGAGAGTAGCCCCTGGTTCCAGGTGCTTGCTGACAGCCTCCCATCCCTGCACAGAGAAGCGGCGGAAGGCTTCAGCCTGGCAACGGAACCTGGGCTACCCCCTGGCTATGCTGTGCTTGCTGGTGCTGACGGTGGGTATACCAGCCCTAGAGGTGGGGAGTGGACCCTCAGTACTCGAGGCCTTCTCAGGGAGAGGGGAGGCGATGAGGGGACCTAGTTATCATCAGTAATAGTGGTTGCTTCTCACTGAGTGCCTGCTTTTATGTCCTGCCTGTGCTGAGCACAAATGTTGAGCACATCAATCCTCATTTTGTAGATGAAGAGACAGAGTTGAGTGACTTGCCCAGGGTCACACAGGGTCAGTGAGTAGTTGTGCAGGTTTGCCCTGGCATGAGAATAAGCAGTCGATTCCCCTATGGACTCAAGAATATATCTTATCAGTTGGAGGAAGAGAGATGCCTTTTCCTGTTAATCCTTTTCGCAATCCATCCACCTAGAGGAGATGTATCTTATAATGTCCTCAAAGGCACTCTGTTGCTAATAACAGCTTTGATGAGGTCCCATACAGCTCATTGGAAGCGGAGCTAGTCTTGGAAACTGGAAATGTTGGACCAGAGTCTCTGCCCATTCCTTTAGCTCTGGGTCGAGCTGTGGTCTGGGGTGGGATGGGAGTCTGACCTTGCCTCACACAGGGCCTGTCTGTGCTCATTGTGGCCATCCACATCCTGGAGCTGCTCATCGATGAGGCTGCCATGCCCCGAGGCATGCAGGTACCAGGCTGCCCTCCCACCATATCCTTTGGGGAGGGCCTAAGAACAGCTGCGGAGAGGAGGCAGAAGCTGAGGACAGTGGGAAGGCTGGGTGCCGGGTAGTGCTGATGGTGGGGAATACTCACAGTGACACTGCCCCACTCCTCAGGGTGCCTCCTTAGGCCAGGTCTCCTTCTCCAAGCTGGGCTCCTTTGGTGCCGTCGTTCAGGTTGTACTCATCTTGTATCCTTCTGGAATACAAAAACCTGTCTCCTGGGACTCTAGACAGCACTTCTTGGACTTTGTCTCCTTTGGGACTCTGAGCAACACTGATGGGAAATGGGGCAAGTTTTCATCAACCGCGGGTTCAGAAAGAAGGAAAATACTTAATTTTGAAAGGAGAGCTAGTGGTTCAGTAGAATCTGATCAGAAGAAAATAAAAAAAGAGGCCGGATGCAGTGGCTCACACAGTGCTAATCCTAGCACTTTGGGAGGCTGAGGCGGGTGGATTTCTTGAGCTTAGGATTTCAAGACCAGCCTGAGCAACATGGTGAAACCCGGTCTCTACAAAAAATACAAAAACTTAGCTGGGCGTGGTGGTGCGTGCTTGCATTCCCAGTTATGTGGGAGGCTGATGTGGGAAGATCGCTTGAGCCCAGAAGGTCAAGGCTGCAGTGAGCTGAAATCGCACCACTGCACTCCAGCCTGGGTGACAAAGTGAGATCCTGTCTCAAAAATAAATAAATAATAAATAAATAAATAAATAAGAAGTGGGCTGAGAGAGAGCTCTGTTCCCTTTGAGATGAGTTATTAATTCTTAGGAGCCAGCCAGTTCTTCCTTAATGCAGTGGCAGTTACCTAATGGTGTCCTCAGTTGTGGGCTTCTATAGCTCTCCACTCTTCCGGAGCCTGCGGCCCAGATGTCATGACACCGCCATGACGCAGGTAGCTGGGAGGGAGTAAGGGAAGCCTCCTGTGGGGTGTGGATGGGCACTAGGTAGGTGCCTGCAGCTCTTCCACCCTCACCACTCCTTTCCCTGTTTCCACCCAGATAATTGGGAACTGTGTCTGTCTCCTGGTCCTAAGCTCAGCACTTCCTGTCTTCTCTCGAACCCTAGGTAAGTATTGAAAGGAGGAAATAAAGGAATTGGATTTTTTTGAGTACTTACTGATGTAAAGCAGGCACTTTATATACATGCTTTCTCTAATTCCCACAACAAACCCGTGAGTAGGTATTATCCGCATTATACAGATGAGGAAAGCGAGGCTCTGTAAAGTGCCTACACTGAGCTTCAGGGTACTGTTGCTGCAAAGTACATACTTTTTACATTTGCTACTGCCTCTCTTATTTACTTCTACTTTTGGTCGGGGAGCACACTTTTTTCTAAATCTTTCTCCTGGGTGAGTAATCTAGTAAATGTTCCTGTTTGAAAGATGATAAACAGAGAAGCTACCTGATTGACCCAGATTATACAGCTAGTTTGAGGCAAGGTCAAGTCAGTCTAGGACCCTTGTCTCCTGAACCCCAGGCTAGTGCTTTCTCTACACTGGGGTGTCAGATAATATACTCATTCCTTCTCCTGCCTTAAGAGCTATATCTATAATTAACTGGTTAAAAAGTTCAAGAGTGGCTGGGCGCAGTGACTCATGCCTGTAATCCCAGCACGTGGGAGGCCGAGGCGGACGGATCACCTGAGGTTGGGATTTCGAGACCAGCCTGACCAACATGGAGAAACCCCGTCTCTACTAAAAATACAAAATTAGCCAGGCGTAGTGGCGCATGCCTGTAGTCCCAGCTACTCAGGAAGCTGAGGCAGGAGAATCACTTGAACCCAGGAGGCAAAGGTTGCAGTGAGCTGAGCTCATGCCATGCACTCCAGCCTGGGCAACAAGAGCGAATCTTCATCTCAAAAAAAAAAAAAAAAAAGTTTGAGAATGTAACTAGTTCACCCCAAGGTAGTATGTGAGCTGCAGAGGTAACAACCGCCCTCCTACCTCCCCCTAAATACCACATCACCCTCTGTGTTTTATATGTGATTTCATATTTAAATCGGTTCTGGGGCCAGGCCTGGTGGCTCACGTCTGTAATCCCACACTTTGGGAGGCCAAGGTGGACGGATCGGCTTGAGGCCAGGAGTTTAAGACCAGCCTAGCCAACATGGTGAAACCCCATCTTTATGAAAAATTTAAAAATTAGCCAGGTATGGTGGCACATGCCCATAATCCCAGCTGGGGTGTGAGAATTGTTGAGCTTGGGAGGTGGCTGAGGCATGAGAATTGCTTGAACTTGGGAGGTGGAGGTTGCAGCGAGCCAAGATGGTACCACTGCACTCCAGCCTGGGTGACAGAGCAAGAGTCTGTCTCAGAACAACAACAAAAAAAAATCAGCTGTGATCCAGGCACAGTGGTTCACTCCTGTAATCCCAGCACTTTGGAAGGCCAAGGTGGGAGGAGCACTTGAGGCCAGGAGTCCTAGACCAGCTTGAGCAACATAGTGAGACCCCATCTCTACCCAAAAAAAAAGTTTTTTGTTTTTTTTTTTAATTAGCACACCTATAGTCCTAGCTATGTGTGAGACGGAGGCAGGAGGATTGCTTGGGCCCAGGAGTTTGAAGCTGCAGTGAACTAAGATTGTGCAACTGCACTCCAACCTGGGCAACAGAGCAAGACCCTGTCTTAAGTAAGACAAAACCAAATTAAATGAAACAAAAAACAGCTCTGTTTAATTCTTAACGTTATATTATTTCCACTCTACCATTTGTATTTATGCCAGGAGAATTTGTAAGACAGTAGGCTTGTGAGTCTTCCAGTTAGTTCCTTCAGGTTGGATGCAGGTAAGAATATTTACAGGTGGGGAGCAGAGTTTTTTGATTTATGATAGTATTATGAGGGGCCCAGTAAATGTTAGAATAGTGCCTGGCACAGACAGTGCTTTATGTGTTTTGTCTCATTTAATTCTTAGGAAACTGAGGCACAGAAAATTTAAGGAAATTGCCCCAGATCACACAGCTAGTTAGGGGTGGAGTTGGGACATGAACCAAAGCAGCCTGATCAGTCTGAGCGCTCAGCAACCACACTGTTCTGTCTACTAAAAAAACTTGGTGAACTGCTTGTTCCAGGCCCAGGAACAAGTAGTAGGCCCTGGGAGTTCCTGGGAACACCAGTAGCCAGAGGAGGCCCCTTACTGGAGGAGAAGATACCAGACTCTGGAAGCGAAGCTGAAGCAAGCCTAGCTGCTGACACTTTGAACAGTCCCGAACTGCTAGTCAGCTTGCCGAGTAGAATTGGGAGAGGCCAACCTATCAGTTGCAGTGTTGAAATGTGGCCACCAGGAGGCAGCACAAAGTTGGACTGGTAGCAGAAAAGGGCCTGGAGAGCCCACCTCTCATCCTGGCCTTTGTACTTCAGGGCTCACTCGCTTTGACCTGCTGGGTGACTTTGGACGCTTCAACTGGCTGGGCAATTTCTACATTGTGTTCCTCTACAACGCAGCCTTTGCAGGCCTCACTACACTCTGTCTGGTGAAGACCTTCACTGCAGCTGTGCGGGCAGAGCTGATCCGGGCCTTCGGTGAGAGGGAGTGAGGGTGCAGGCTGTTGGGGGGTGGTAGTTATCTAGGACACTCTGGATCACGGGTCACCCCGTCACCCCAGCAGGGGAGAGGGTGTGCTTCCTGCTTTGTGGGTAACATACCTCATCCACACATTCTGTGGCTTGGCTGTCTGGTCCCTAACGGACTAGACCTTTGACCTGCTTTTGACTGCCCATCTCCTCCTCTTCTCCAGGGTTGGACAGACTGCCACTGCCCGTCTCTGGTTTCCCCCGGGCATCTAGGAAGACCCAGCACCAGTGACCTCCAGCTGGGGGTGGGAGGGAGAAAACTGGACACTGCCATCTGCTGCCTAGGCCTGGAGGGAAGCCCAAGGCTAGCTGGACCTCAGGACCTGGAATCTGAGAGGGTGGGTGGCAGAGGGGAGCAGAGCCATCTGCACTGTTGCATAATCTGAGCCAGAGTTTGGGACCAGGACCTCCTGCTTTTCCATACTTAACTGTGGCCTCAGCATGGGGTAGAGCTGGGTGACTGGGTCTAGCCCCTGGTCCCAAATCTGTTTACACATCAATCTGCCTCACTGCTGTTCTGGGCCATGCCCATAGCCATGTTTACATGATTTGATGTGCAATAGGGTGGGGTGGGGGCAGGGAAAGGACTGGGCCAGGCCAGGCTTGGGAGATAGATTGTCTCCCTTGCTTCTGGCCCAGCAGAGCCTAAGCACTGTGCTATCCTGGAGGGGCTTTGGACCACCTGAAAGACTAAGGGGATAGGAGGAGGCTTCACCCATCAGCAATAAAGTTGATCCCAGGATTTGCTTTGTTTTTTTAAAGCGCCTGTCTCTGTGTGTATTTGAACAGCCTTGTTCCCACCAGTCCTGAGTCTGCCCAGTAAGAGAAGCAGAGGGGTCCTGCCCACCATCCTTTTCCTTCCCCTTCATCTATATTACTAGCATCCTTTGGGGACTTGGATCTGGTGTTAGGCCATGCAGTTGGGCAGTGGAAAACTCCTCCATCCTCAGCCTTGCTTAAAGCTGGCTTGTCCCCTGACTCCTTATATCCATGGCCTTAGGACATGGGCATAGGAGTAGGATAACCTCCCCCGGGTACACTCACACCTTCAGCCCTATCCTCCCTGCCTTAACTATTGGATATAGAGTAAAATAAGTGGCTGGCTGACAAGGATTTTCATTTCCTACCTGAGAGAAGAACCTAGCTTTTTACTAGAGGCCATCAGTTTCTTGAAGAGCCCATGTGCTATGCTGGTGGTAAGAGCACAAAACTTAGAGTTATACAGATTGTGTATTGCACAAGTTCCAGGGACACCATTCACCTCATAGTCATTGTATGGATAGTTACTATGATAGTTTTCTCATAAAAGTCAGGCATCTTGAGGAAGGGGTGCTTTTTTCTTTTCTTTTTTCTCTTGTGAGACAAGATCTGGCTCTATCACCCAGGCTGGAGTGCAGTGGTATAGTCTCAGCTCACTGCAACCTCCGCATTCTGGGCTCAAGCCATTCTTCCAGCTCGGCCTCCAGAATAGCTAGGACAACAAACACATGCTACCATGCCTGGCTAATTTTTGTATTTTTAGTAGAGATGGGGTTTTGCCATGTTGCCTAGGCTGGTCTTGAACTCCTGAGCTCAAGCGATCCACCTGCCTTGGCCTCCCAAAATGATGAGATTACAGGGGTGAGCCACGACACCCAGCCATCTTTTTGGGGGGGGGTCTCACTGTGTCACCCAGATTAGTGTGCAGTGGCATGATCTTAGATCACTACAACCTTGAACTCTTGGACCCAAGTGATCCTCCTTCCTCAGCCTCCTGAGTACCTAAGACTACAGGCATGTACCACCATCCCCCACTAATTAATTTTTTTTTTTTTAAATGGGGTCTCACTATGTTGACCAGGTTGGTCTTCAACTCATGGCCTCAAGCAGTCTTTGCCTCAGCCTCCCAAAGTGTTGGGATTACAGGAGTGAGCCACTGTGCCTGGCCTGGTTTTTTTCTAATGTATGCTAAGTTGCTATGAGTACTAGCCATAGAGTGGGGTGAGGGGAGAGTGAGTATGAAACACAAAGTGTAGATTCCACAAATACTTGCAGAGCACCCTTCTGTAGAGTAGGCACTTAACCTTGGAGATACATGATAAATATGTGTGTGCTTAAGATTGCTTTGTCTAGTAAGGTGCCAAATAATTCTAATACTGTTCTGCCACTGCAGTTAAGTACTGGTTCTTGAGGGAACACAGGTGGGCAGTGTTGGGACATCAAGGAAGGCTTCTTGAAGAAATGACTTCTGAACAAAGAAATTGGATGTGGTGCCTCTGAGATGAGATCTGAGTGGCTGAAAATGGAGCCCGGGGAGTCCAGAGAGGGAGAAAGCTGAAGTGCCTAGATGGACGGTTAAGGGAAGCGATCCTCACCTCTTACAAAGACTTTTGAATGTCCACTGCCCTTCAGCAGCTTCCAACTGACAAGTTATTCATTTGAAAAGCAGCAGCTATTAGATGCCTGGCAAAGAAGAGAAGGGGAAAAAAGTTGGAAGTCCTAAACCAGACAATAAGTACCAAGCTCTGTCCCTGGTTCTGGGGAAGTTCCAAAGGAGATTGTAAAGTTAGTAGAGAAATGGGCCCCTGGTATCCTCACCTCCCAGTCCTGCTTAATGCTGAGTGTGAGGAGAGATGGAAGTTGGGGAGATCTGGGGAGCACCACAGAGAAGGGAGGCTCTGGTTGTCTGCCCAAAGGGCTTGGCTGGTCTTGGGCAGAAATTGGAACCCATACTTCCTGGATGACAGCGGAGGGCATGGCCTGCCAGGGTAGGCTTTGAGAGAGCAAAAATTCCAATTCGAGTATCAGAGGACGGTGGTGTGGTTCCAAGTTTAGGCTTGGAGGTAGAAGGATGTTTAGGCAGCCAAGGACTGTAAAGCTACAAGGATTTCCTAGGCAGGTGTTTGCCTGGTTTCCAGGATGGGACACACTTCAGTCGCAAAATGGACTAGCAGTGACCGGCTAGATCCCCCGCCCGGGTGAGAGGGGGTGGGACGATCTTGGGAGAAGGGCGGAGGGCGGGGCCAGGGGCCACTTAAGGCGGAGTCCGGAGTCCGGGCGTTCTGGCAGCACCAGAGTCCTGCAGCAGAGACGGGCTGGGCTGGCACTCACCCACGACCCCCCTTCCCTGCTATGATGGTTCGTCAGTAGCAGGTCCTAGACGACCCCCCCACCCGGGGGCACGTGGGCAGAGCTAGCAGCAGCCAGGTGCACTGAGCCACAAGAGCGCTAGGGCACTCTGGGGGCAGCTCTGCCTGCTGCCCTCTCTGGTGCCTGTGGAGATGCCTAACTGACAGGAGGGTTAGTGAGGACAGGAACGCTCGCTCTTGGCCCAGGTCCGCTGTATCCATGGCTCTCCTGACCAATCTGCTGCCCCTGTGCTGCTTGGCACTTCTGGCGCTGCCAGCCCAGAGCTGCGGGCCGGGCCGGGGGCCGGTTGGCCGGCGGCGCTATGCGCGCAAGCAGCTCGTGCCGCTACTCTACAAGCAATTTGTGCCCGGCGTGCCTGAGCGGACCCTGGGCGCCAGTGGGCCTGCCGAGGGGAAGGTGGCAAGGGGCTCTGAGCGCTTCCGGGACCTCGTGCCCAACTACAACCCCGACATCATCTTCAAGGATGAGGAGAACAGTGGTGCGGACCGTCTGATGACCGAGGTAAGGAGGGCCTCTCCCTACCTGAGCCAGGGCACTGCCAGCTCCTCCGTTTTCCTGTGGCAGCCCAGGAGGGTGAGTCCAGCTTCACCTACAGAGACTTTAGCCTTAAAGATCTTCCTTGTCACCAGCCCCGGGTGGGGTGGGGGGAGGGAATCCTTACTGGCTGGACAGAGTGGTTAGGAGGGATCCTGACTAGAAGAGTCTGGGATGGGGAGGGGAGGAGGGACTGACTAGTGAGAGTGAAGCTGGGAGAGGCAGCGAGGGCGGGGAAAGGAGGATGGCGGCAGGCGAGACGGGAAATGGCTGAGGCGTGGACCGGGGGTCAGCCACCCAGCCAGGCAGGAAGGGCTGGGGTGAGCTGGGGGCCAGGAGCTGGCTAGGCAGCAGACAGAAGCCTGGCTCCTGACCTGATTGTAGAAAAGCTCTGTGGGCCGAAAAGAAGAGACTGAAAAGGGCTGGGACAGGGGTGGCCAAGGGTCAGGTCACCAGACGATGTACCTGAGGAGGGGCTGGGCAGAAATTGCTTTTGGCATGGGAAACATGTCCTAGAACCAGGACACATCTATTCTAGGGTCTATTCTAGGGCTATCCTAGGGTCTAAATGACAATTTTGGGGTAAAAAGTCATCCTCAGTGAGAATAACAGATGGGCCCACCTGAGAATCAGAGGGCTCCTAAGTCTTCCAAGCTCTGCCTATCTCAGGGGCTTTCCTTGGAATTACACAATTAAGATAAATTCAACTACCATTTTTGAGCACTGGAACTGAATCAGCCTAGAGTGAGGTGGGCAATGCCTTGGAAGAGAAGGACCACCTCTGGCCAGTGATTTATTTTTTATTTTTTGTAGAGATGAGGTCTTGCCATGTTGCCTAGGCTAGTCTTGAACTCCTGAGCTCAAGGGATCCTCTCGACTCGGCCTCCCAAAGTGCTGGGATTACAGGTGTGAGCCACTTCATCCAGCCTGGCCAGTGATCTTGAATGTTAGAACTGAAAGAAAACTTGGGAGATCACATGCCTCCAACCCTCCCCACCCTGACTGCCACCCTCATTTTACATCTGAAAGCTGGACTTCCCCCAGGAGGAAAAGCAATTTAAACTCTCACAATTTAAAGTGGCATGGCTGGGACTAGAATTCAGGACTCCTGGTTCTGAGCCCTATATACTTTCCATTACACCACCTAATTGTGTATGGAGTGGGGAGGTGAGGGGAGAGGGAGGGGTACGGATTTCCTCTGATTAATTGCCATAGTTTTCCAGGTTACTTTGTTAGGAAAACCTGTCCAGGGGAGAAAGAATTCCTTTTGCTTCTGCCCTGAAGCCTTCCTCCTACCCAGAGATTGGAAAAGGGGCATTTCTTCTTTCCTCCTTGGCCATGGAACATTGTGACCCTTTTCTCTGGTTGCCACCTGCAGCAGAGTGGGCAGAACAAGGGACAGGCTCAGGAGGGGCTCCGACAGGCTTGGGAGCCCCCTCAGCCTTACTTATCTCCCACACCCTGGCTGCAAAAGGCCTCCATTGAGTTGGCTCTGCACTGGGCTGCTGCCCCCGCAGGTCAGGGTCTCGGGGCCTCCTTAGGGGACGAAACGACAAAGTTGGAAGGAGCTACCACTTTTCCTGTTTTTCCCCCACCCCCCAACTCTGCGGAGGTGGAGGCGACTAGAGAAGGAGAGGGGGAAAAGTGTCCTTCTGTTAGGAGGAAACCAAGTCCGAGGTGAGAAGTCGGAGGGGAAAGAAAAAAAGGAAGCTGTCCCTCTGCGCCTCCTCCCGCGGTGTCCCTGCTATGGTGTGCGCCAAGGTCTCCCGCTCCCAGGCTGGAGCGGCCAAGATAACTGTGGTCTCACTCCCCCAGGTGCAGGCTTACAGCCGCAGCTTCTTTTCCTCTTCTCCACTCTCACCCTGCAGGGGGCTCCCCAGATCCGCGCAAGGATCCCGTTATTCTCAGGTGCTATTCTCACGCCCTTCTGGGCTGCATTTAGAGCAGAGATGGGAGAGATGGGGGCTCTCCGGACTGGCAGAGCCTTAGCTGGAACTGGGAAGACTGGCCACGCGGGGGGAGGGGACCTAGCCGGACGGAGCAGGGATGGGGGGCGCGGCTTTCTGCCCTTTCCTCTCCCTGAGCCGGGGCGGCTGAAAAGCGCCTTTGTGGCCGGAGCTGCTGAGTCCGCTTCTCCCTGCGCGTCTCCGGCCTGGGCTCAGGATTCTCGCTCGGTTAAGTCATCCCGGAGAATGGCCATTGTACTTCGCGCAACCCCCGCCACCCCAATCCTTTTTCCAGCAGCCTTGATCCCGCACAGCTCCTCTTGGGCACCTCTGTGGGGGTCACCCGGAGCACGAAGGGGTTAATGCTAGGGGCCGAAAGGAGGAGGAGGAAGGAAGGAAGGAAGCGATGCCCGGTGCCAGGGAAGGCAATGAAACAAAAGATGAATCAGGCGGAGGGAGGAGAGCCGGTGCCTGGGGCGGGGGCCAGGCTCAAACAGGGGCTCCCCGGGAGCAACCAGGCCCTCCCTGACCACGCTTCCATTCGCCCTCCCAACTCTGGCCTTCTCCCAGGTTAAGCCGCTGTCCCAGAACCGATAGGGGTGAGGGACGGGCATTAAAAATGGGGAAGGAGGTAGGTATGGGCATCCACTCTCAACCTCAGAGGTGACCCCACAGTTCTCCAACGACGCCCTGGGAACGGAGTGCAGATTGGCGACTACCATCTATTCAGATTCTCATTTCTCCAGGACACTCAAAAGCTGGGAGGGGGAGGAGTGGGGCCGGAATAACAAAGAATCAGCCCTCCTGTCCAGGTCCCTTTTGCCCCCAGGGTGGTGGTGGGAGACTGACTCCTTTATTCCCCGCCAGCGTTGTAAGGAACGGGTGAACGCGTTGGCCATTGCGGTGATGAACATGTGGCCCGGAGTGCGCCTAAGAGTGACTGAGGGCTGGGACGAGGACGGCCACCACGCTCAGGATTCACTCCACTACGAAGGCCGTGCTTTGGACATCACCACGTCTGACCGCGACCGCAACAAGTATGGGTTGCTGGCGCGCCTCGCAGTGGAAGCCGGCTTCGACTGGGTCTACTACGAGTCTCGCAACCACGTCCACGTGTCGGTCAAAGCTGGTACAGTAGGAGGAGGGTGGTAAAATCCGCCCAAAGGGGGCTCCCTCCGTTAAACTGAGTCTGCAGTAGTCCTGTTGCCACCCTAGGGGAGACCAAGCGGGCTTTAGTGTTGAAAAATACCTGTCCAGGGGCCGAGGCGGTGCCTCACGCCTCTAATCCCAGCACTTTGGGAGGCCAAGGCGGGAGGATCACTTAAGGTCAGGAGTTCGAGATCAGCCTGGCCAACATGGTGAAATCCCATCTGTATTATAAATACAAAAATTAGTCGGGCGTGGTGGCGCATGCCTGTAATCCCAGCTACTCGTGAGACTGAGGCAGGAGAATCGCTTGAACCCAGGAGGTAGAAGTTGCGGTGAGCCGAGATGCTGCCACTGCACTCCATCTACTGGGCGACAGAGGGAGACCCTATCTCAAAATAAATAAATAAATAAATAAATAAATAAATAAATAAATAAGAGAAGAAAAAGGAAAAGAAAAGAAAGAAAACCACCCTTCCTTTTCTGCCCAGGTTGGGGCCAGTCAGGTTAATGGGAAATTGTGTTGTCCAGGACTGGCGATGTCTGCGCTGGCCTTGAGACTCGGTGCCATCATTCTGGAACCACTGGTCTTGATTCAATCCTCCCTGTGGTTGTTCCCTGCAGATAACTCACTGGCGGTCCGGGCGGGCGGCTGCTTTCCGGGAAATGCAACTGTGCGCCTGTGGAGCGGCGAGCGGAAGGGGCTACGGGAACTGCACCGCGGAGACTGGGTTTTGGCTGCCGATGCGTCAGGCCGGGTGGTGCCCACGCCGGTGCTGCTCTTCCTGGACCGGGACTTGCAGCGCCGGGCTTCATTTGTGGCTGTGGAGACCGAGCGGCCCCCACGCAAACTGTTGCTCACACCCTGGCACCTGGTGTTTGCGGCTCGAGGGCCGGCGCCCTCGCCAGGCGACTTTGCACCGGTGTTCGCGCGCCGGCTACGCGCTGGGGATTCGGTGCTGGCGCCCGGCGGGGACGCGCTTCAGCCAACGCGCGTGGCCCGTGTGGCGCGGGAGGAAGCCGTGGGGGTGTTCGCGCCGCTCACAGCGCACGGGACGCTGCTGGTGAACGATGTCCTGGCCTCGTGCTACGCGGTTCTGGAGAGTCACCAGTGGGCGCACCGCGCTTTTGCCCCCTTGCGACTGCTGCACGCCCTAGGGGCGCTGCTCCCTGGCGGGGCCGTCCAGCCGACTGGCATGCATTGGTACTCTCGGCTCCTCTACCGCTTAGCAGAGGAGCTGCTGGGCTGAGCGTCCCAGGCATAGAAACCTCGAAGCGCCCGAGCAAACGAGGGCCTGGTGGCTGAGATGTGGGGGTGTGGGCAGCAGACGATGTCGACTGGAAGGGAGGGAGAGGGAGGGGGAGGGAGAAAATGGGGCTATGCCTGGCTTAGGGGCAACCTTGAACTTAGAGGAGGTGATCCCGGGTCCTAGGTAGGTGGGGCTGATGGTGCGCACTCCTTAAAGAGGACTATTTAGGCTGGGCGCGGTGGCTCACGCCTGTAATTCTAGCACTTTGGGAGGCCGAGGCGGGTAGATCACAAGGTCAGGAGATCCAGACCATCCTGGCTAACACGATGAAACCCCGTCTCTACTAAAAATACAAAAAAAAAAAAAAAAAAGAAAAGAAAAGAAAAAAGAAAAAAATATTAGCCAGGCGTGGTGGCGGGCGCCTGTAGTCCCAGCTACTCGGGAGACTGAGGCAGGAGAATGGCGTGAACCTGGGAGGCGGAGCTTGCAGTGAGCCGAGATCCCGAGATGCCGCCACTGCACTACAGCCTGGGTGACAGAGCAAGACTCTGTCTCCAAAAAAAAAAAAAAAAAAAAAAAAGGACTATTTAGCCTCTCCCCCAGTGCCTCAGCCCCACCCAATAATTTTATTTTATTTCTTATTTATAAATTGTAATATAATGATTCCCTTGCCCAGCTTGCCAAGGTGAGGGGCTGGGGCATGGCATTAACACTGTCTGACACCGCCAGCCAGTCTGACATCTGACATTTTCCTACAAGGCGGGCTAATAAAGGGAAGGCTTTCAGGAGCTTACTGGAAAACACCTCCATTCAGAGGGTGATTCACCTCCAGAGAGGGGGAGAAAGGTGGCCAACCTGAGTTAACACCTTACTTCCGGCTTCCCCTCCTTCCTCAGCAGGGTCTTTGGGACCCCTTTCCTCCCTTCGGGGGCATCCCAACCCATAAGCAACAGAGCCCACAAGAGTCGTACCCTTTTCCAGGCTGCTGTTTCCATCTCCCACCCAGAGAGGATCAGCATTTTGCTTCTGCGGCTGAAGGGGCCAGGGTTGTCTGGGGTGGGAAAGACTGTGCACACCCCTTCTCTGTTTATAGGGGCTCCAGCAGGGGCCCAGGCCCTTATGAGTACTGATACTCAAAACATCTAGTCCCCTATTATTAGCCAGTAGTCCTGGTCCCCATCCTATCCTGGTGGCAGGGCCTGGATGGGGTGGATGTTTTTTCTGATATGCCACTGGGCCAACTGATGATCCATGGGAAACCTGGCTAATAACTTGGCAATCCTCACATACTCGTGGCCTGTAAAAGGAAGGGGAGCACAGTAAGGGGATGGAATATTTCCTTAGGAAGGGCTGCTCAGAGAGAGAGAATGGGTTAGGCCTGGGTGTATGTGGGGGAAGTAGATTCCCTAAACAAAGGCATATCAGCATTACAACCCGAGCTCCCCTCCTGATCGCTGGCCCTGATTGTTGTTTCTACTGGCTTGGTCTTCTGCGCCTCCTCTTCCCTCTCCCATTATCACCAGCTGTGCTTCCCTAGCCTGGGTGTTTTTGGAACCTTTAGGTTCCAACGCAGTAGACACCTGGAATCCAGGCAGGCGGGTGTCCCTGAGTTAGGAATGGAAGCTCAGGAGGAAGCTGGGCTGCTCCAGAAGGGAAGTGTCTTGGGTGGAGGTGAGGCAGGGAGGAGGACTATTTCCTCCTCCCTGCCTCACCTCCATAGGGGATTGTTGGTACCACCCGGAGCTTGCCCTTGTCAGTAGCAGAAGTGCGCTCCCACCGCACAGGGTCCCTGCTATACACCGCCCTCTGGTGGCCTTCAAGATAATTCTAGGCCGATGCATGTGGTTCTCTGAAACGGAAGGAAAGAGGCCTCAGACATGGAAGGGTGTACTGGACCTGCGCAAAGGAGCCTGCTCCCAGGAGGGGAGGGATGATGGGTGGGCCTTGTTAAGCTGCCAGTGCTAAGCCACGCATATCAGGAGCTATCAAGGAGTCCACCTGCTTCTCCTTGGGAAAGTCCTTCCAAACCATGGCACTTTTATATCCCTCCTGCCTAGTTTAGCTCTGTGGTTCCTGGAAGCTGCAGATGCCCTACTAGTATACCTGTAGTAGCCCAGACTTCCTTACATATCAAAGTTGCTGCCTCATGTCCCTCACCCTCATGACCCTTGAGTTCAGTTGTCAAGGAAGTGGAAGCATAATAGTGTTCCAGGTAGTGCTTGATAAAGGCAATATTTGGAAGCCGGCCAAGTTTACCTTTGGTGTCCTTCCACCTACTGCTGCCCTCAACCCACACTGGGGGTCTGTTGCACCTTTGTTTTTCCGTGTCTCAGAAGCACATCCCAAGCTGTGGACCTTTCCTACTTTCTAAACCTACCCTTGTCTCTTTTTATCAGATCTGGTGCCTTCCTGTCATGTCACCACAGGTGATGACAAATCTGATAAACGAATTAGTTTTCCTATGTTGATGGGCTCCTTGGTTTTACTGCCCTTCCCAGGTAATCAGGTAATGCATATATATACATGTATTTTTAAACAGACAGGATCTCGCTCTGTCGCCCATGCTGGAGTGCAGTGGTGCGACCTTGGCTCCCTGCAGCTTCAACCTCCTGGGCTCAAGCAATCCTCCCATCTCAGCCTCTCAAATAGCTGGGACTACAGGTGCATGCTGCTATGCTTGGCTAACGTTTGTATTTTTTGTAGAGACAGAGTATTGTTACGTTGACCAGGCTGGTCTTGAACTCCTAGGCTCCTGCCTTCGCCCCACAAAGTGCTGGAATTACTGGTGTGAGCCCCTGTGCCCAGCAGTAATACATATATCTTACAGTTTTAACCTTTAACCATAAAATCATAATGGTGATGATTCCTAGCACTGTAATAAGTTAGCTAGGGAGATGTTTCAGGACAAGGAGAACTCATTGGTTTCCCTTAAACTACATTCTGTAAGTAATTTTCTAGGCTTGAGGTTTACCTCTCAACCCGCACTTCCTCCCTTCATTATCTTTATTCCTTTGAGTCCCCTCCTAGCTCTCAAAAAAAAAAAAAAAAAAAATGCATGACTTGCCTTCAAGCAGCATCTCGGTGTAGCAGGTGGGCATATTCACTTGGCCATGCAATACCTCCCAATTGCAGCACATTTTACCATCAACAAAA
Source organism: Theropithecus gelada (assembly GCF_003255815.1). Classification (NCBI taxonomy): domain Eukaryota; kingdom Metazoa; phylum Chordata; class Mammalia; order Primates; family Cercopithecidae; genus Theropithecus; species Theropithecus gelada. The sequence continues at coordinate 8,253,372 of NC_037679.1, read as the reverse complement.
TAGTCAATGATGATTCAGCTTATAAGTCAGCCAGATCTGGGGATAATGATACCTCTGTGACAGGATGGTTGACAAGGATTGTGCTGGATGTGGAATAGGCACTCAGTAAATATTTTCTATTCTTTGGTCACTTCTCACTGACTTTGCTGCCTTCCGATTGCTTCTTTCCTCACTATTCCACTAAAAGCATCAGTCGTGCAAACTTTCTGGGGTTGTGTCACAGCACTTTCAGAAGCTGGAGGTATACTAGCAGCATTTCTGTAGTAGTCCAGATTTCTTTACATATTGAAGTTGACTCTTCATGTCCCTCACCTTTGTGACCCTTGAGCTCAGTAGTCAAGGAGGTGAAAACATAATGGGGTCCCAGGTAGTGCCTGAGACTACTTTTCTGAAGAAGTACAATTAAAAGTAATATTGTTTTAAGAATTTATGAAGCATTTTGTGATCACCCTGGCAATACCTGTCTGCGTATTGAGAAATCAGAGTTGAGAACCACTGCCTAAAGGTTTCAGGTGACTTGTTTATCTGCCCAGAATCCAGTCTTTTATTCCTTCTTTTCTTCCTTCAAGCAGGATTTACTGAACATCTGCAGTGTAGCCCTGTATTCCCCACTGAAAAACACAAAAGGTTAACAAACAGCTTCTTCCCTAGGGAAGTAGACATAAACACAGAAAATATTTAACATTGTTACTTAATTTGGATGAGTTGAACCGGTGGTAAATGCCATATTAGTACAGAGAAGGCCTTGAGGAGAAAGGAGGGCCTGACTAAGATGTTGAAGCATGTGTAGGCGGAGGAGACTGGAAAGGGCATTCCAGGCAGAAGGAAAGTCATGAGCAAGGACTCAGAATCTGAGATGAAGCTGTGCAACTTATTTAGAGCAGAAGACTGGAAGTGTAACAATATGTAGCTAATGGTTACTGAGAATTTAAGATATGCCAGGCCCTGCCCCTGATATTTTACCTGCATTTTCTTTTCCCCCTCCCCTCACCTCCCCTTCCCTTCTTTCTAGTTTCATTCTTATTGCCCAGGCTGGAGTGCAGTGGCATGATCTCGGCTCACTGCAGCCTCTGCCTCCGGGGTTCAAGTGATTTTCCTGCCTCAGCCTCCTGAGTAGCTGGGATTACAGATGCCCGCCACCATGTCTGGCTAATTTTTTGTATTTTTAGTAGAGACGGGATTTCGCTGTGTTGGCCAGGCTGGTCTCAAACTCCTGATCTCAGGTGATCCACCCGCCTGGCCTCCCAAAGTACTGGGATTAAGGCGTGAGCCACCACACCCGGACTTTACCTGCATTTTCATTTAATCCTCACAATCACAATCTGAGATGGTGTTGCAGAAGAGGAAACTGAGACAAAGAGAGGCTTAAGTCATGTGGCTAAGTTACCACAGCCAGTAAGTGGCAAAATGAAGCGGGAGTAACAAGAAATAAGACTTGGGCCAGGTGCAGGTGGCTCATGCCTGTAATCCCAGCACTTTGGGAGGCCAAAGTGGGTGGATCACTTGAGGTCAGAAGTTCCAGACAAGCCTGGCCAACATGGCAAAACCCTGTCTCTACTAAAAGTACAAAATTAGCTAGGCATGGTGGCGGGAGCCTGTAATCCCAGCTACACGGGAGGCTGAGGCAGGAGAATTGCTTGAACCTGGGAGGCAGAGGTTGCAGTGAGCTGAGATTGCACCACTATACTCCAGCCTGGGTGACAGAGTGAGATTCCATCTAAACAAAAAATAATAAATAAAAATAAAAATAAAAAAATCAGGCTGGACAGCATAGTGAGACCCTGTCTCTACAAAAAATAATTTTTAAAATTAGCCAGGTGTGGTGGTGCATGCCTGTAGTCCCAGCTATTTGGGGGGCTGAGATGGGAGGATCGCATGAGCCCAGGAGTTCAAGGTTGCAGTGAGCTATGATCACACCACTGCACTACAGCCTGGGTGTCAGAGCAAGAGCTCAAAATAAATAAACAAATAAATAATTTAAAAAAAAAAAAAGAAAGAAGACCACCTTGATGAATGGGGCCGCATCTTGTTGGACCTTAGCTGTTTTTCACCTTTTCTCCTTCCCTTCACTGAGTCACTATAAAGTCCTCCCAGCTTTCTGACAGTTATTTCTCTCTCATTTTCATTGGCTCCCTAACTAAATAGCTAGATAGCTCCCTAAAGCTATCTAGCCATCCAGTTAAGGAAATACATATACTGATACAGGTTTCTGGCAGGAATCTATGGCAGGCTGGTACGCCAACACAGAAAGCATAAGAAGACCCTTAGCTCTTTTTGGACTAGAGAAGGAGAGGGAAGATTGAACTTTGTTATGACTGAATGTTTGTGTATCCTCCCCCCAGCTCAAATTCATATATTGAAGCCTTAACCCCTACTGTGTCTGTATTTGGAGAAGGGGACTCTAAGGAAGTAATTAAGGTTAAATGAGGTCATAAGGGTAGGGTCTTGATCCTACAGGATCAGTGCCCTTATAAGAAGAGACACCAGGCCGGGCACGGTGGCTCAAGCCTGTAATCCCAGCACTTTGGGAGGCCGAGACGGGCGGATCACGAGGTCAGGAGATCAAGACCATCCTGGCTAACACGGTGAAACCCCGTCTCTACTGAAAAATACAAAAAACTAGCCGGGCGAGGTGGCGGGCGCCTGTAGTCCCAGCTACTGGGGAGGCTGAGGCAGGAGAATGGCGTGAACCCAGGAGGCGGAGCTTGCAGTGAGCTGAGATGGCGCCACTGCACTCCAGCCTGGGTGACAGAGCGAGACTCCGTCTCAAAAAAAAAAAAAAAGATCCAGTGGGGCAGCAGTCCCCAACCTTTTTGGCACAAGGAACCAGTTTCGTGGAAGACAGTTTTTCCAGGGACTTGGGGAGGGAGGGGANAAAAAAAAAAAAAAAAAAAAAAAAAAAAAGAAGAGACACCAGAGTGCTCAGGTACTAGCTCTACCACATGCACTGAGGAAAGACTATGTGAGGACATAGACAGAAGGTGGCTGTCTACAAGACAGGAAGAGAGCCCTCTCCAGAAGGCACATCAGCTAGAACCTTGATCTTGGACTTCCAGCCTCTGGAACTGTGAGAAAATAAATTTCTGTTATTTAAGCCACCCAGTCTGTGGTATTTTGTTATGGTAGCTCTAGCAAACTAGTTCAAGCTTCCAGAAATATTTGAGGTAGAAAGAGGCTAGTGCTGAGACAGGGTCTCTACTTAGTGGAAGTAATCAGCTGTCCTTGAAAATGAGCATTACTTTCTTTCTTTCTTTTTTTTCCCTTTGGGATGGAGTTTCGTTCTTGTTACCCAGGCTGAAGTGCAATGGCTCAGCTCACTGCAACCTCCGCCTCTCAGGTTCAAGCGATTCTCCTACCTCAGCCTCCCAAGTAGCTGGGACTACAGGCATCTGCCACCACGTCCAGCTAATTTGTGTACTTTTAGTAGAGATGGGGTTTCACCATGTTGGCCAGGCTGGTCTCTAACTCTTGACCTCACGTCATCTGCCCGCCTCAGCCTCCCAAAGTGCTGGGATTACAGGCGTGCACCCGGCTGAAAAGTGAGCATTTCTGACCTAGAAACTCCACGTGGTTATTTAATTTAATTAATTATTTATTAATTTATTTTTGAGATGGAGTCTCACTCTGTCACCAGGCTGGAGTGCAGTGGCAAGGTCTAGGCTCACTGCAACCTCAGCCTTCTGGGTTCAAGTGATTCTCCTACCTCAACCTCTTTTTTTTTTTTTTTTTTTTTTTTTTTGAGACGGAGTCTCGCACTGTGTCACCCAGGCTGGAGTGCAGTGGCGCGATCTCGGCTCACTGCAAGCTCCGCCTCCCAGGTTCACGCCATTCTCCTGCCTCAGCCTCCGAGTAGCTGGGACTACAGGCGCCCGCCACCACGCCCGGCTAGTTTTTTGTATTTTTAGTAGAGACGGGGTTTCACCATGTTAGCCAGGATGGTCTCGATCTCCTGACCTCGTGATCCACCCGCCTCGGCCTCCCAAAGTGCTGGGATTACAGGCTTGAGCCACCGCGCCCGGCCCTACCTCAACCTCTTAAGTAGATGGGATTACAGGCTCCTGCCATCACACCTGGCTAATTTTTTTTGTATTTTTAGTAGAGACTGCATTTCACCATGTTGGCCAGGCTGGTCTTGAACTCCTGACTTCAAATAATCCGCCTGCCTCAGCCTCCCAACGTGCTGGAATTACAGGTGTGAGCCACCTCGCCGAGCCTTTTTAAAAAAAAAGAAAGAAAGAAAGAAAAAAATTATTTATTTATTTATGTATTTATTTTGAGACAGGTTCTCATTCCCATCACCCAGGTGGGAATGCAGTGGCATGATCACAGCTCATTGCAGCCTCAACCTCTCAGGCTCAAGAGATCCTCCCGCCTTATTTTTTGATTTTTTGGTAAAGATGAGGTCTCACTATGTTACCCAGGCTGGTCTGGAATTCCTGGACTCAAGCAGTCACCCTGCCTAAGACTCCCAAAGTGCTGGGATTACAGTTGTGAGCCACTGCACCCAGCTATTTATTTGTTGAGAAAGAGTCTCACTGTGTTCAGGGGCGCAATCATGGATCACTGCAGCCTCGACCTCCCAGGCTCAGATGATCCTTCCACCTCAGCCGTCTGAGTAGCTAAGACTAAAGGTGCATGCCACCGCACCTGGCTAATTTTTGTATTTGTTGTAGAGACAGGGTCTCACTATGTTGTTTATGGTTGGTCTCAAACTCCTGGCCTCAAGCAATTCTCCCACCTTGGCCCCCCAAAGTGCTGGGGTTACAGGCATGAGCCACTGCACCTAGCCTACATGTTTATTTTATTTTATTCTAATTTTTTTTTTAAAGGCCTGGGCATGGTGGCTCACACCTGTAATCCCCACACTTTGGGAGGCCAAGGCGGGTAGATCACCTGAAGCCGGGAGTTTGAGACCAGACTTACCAACATGGAGAAACCCCGTGTATACTAAAAACACAAAAAAATTAGCTGGGCGTAGTGGCGGGCGCCTGTAGTCCCAGCTACTCCGGAGACTGAGGCAGGAGAATGGTGTGAACCCAGGAGGCGGAGCTTGCAGTGAGCTGAGATCACACCACTGCACTCCAGCCTGGGTGACAGAGCAAGACTCCGTCTCAAAAAAAAAAAAAGATACAAAATTAGCAGGCATGGTGATGCATGCCTGTAATCCCAGCTACTTGGGAGGCTGAGGCAGGAGAATCGCTTGAACCAGGGAGGTGGAGGTTGCGGTGAGCCAAGATGGCGTCATGCACTCCAACCTGGACAACAAGAGCAAAACTCCATTTCAAAAAAAAAAAAAGGGACGAGGTCTTGTTATGTTGCCCAGGCTGGTCTCAAACTCCTGAGCTCAAGTGATCCTCCCACCTTGGCCTCCCGAAGTGTTGGGGTTATAGGCGTGAGCCACCAGGTTTTGCCTACATGTTTATTTTTGACTGTGCTTTTGTGGTCTCTGTAATATTGGAGGGCGCTTTCCTCTTTGGTTGGAAGACTGAGGCAGCTATCATGGGAAAGAAGGTGGTCAGGGTCTATTTCCCTGCAAGGAATTTTGTGGCCAATCAGCATATTGTCATTGTTGTTGTCTCTGTATATGACTTGGTGGATGTATACAAATAAGCATCTCCCTGAGAGGAGGTTATTTTCAGTTCATTAAAATTTCATGAGTACCTACTATGTGTCAAGTATTGTGCTGTGTGATGGAGATAGGACAATAGAGGCAGACAGGGACACAATCCCTTCTCCCCATGGCTCTTATAGTTCATCTGGCAAGACAGGCATAAATGGTTAGAGATTGTTGAATGTGGTAACAAGTGACACTTAGACTGAGACCTGAAAGATGAGTGTGAGTTGTCCAAGAGGGAACGGCATGTGCAAAAGGTTGGATTTGGGGAGCAAGAGTAAGATGAATCTGAGGAGATCAAAGGAGCATCAGCAAGTTCAGTATAGCTAGAGGGTGATGTGATCTGGGTCTTGTATTTCCCAGGCTGGAGTGCAGTGGTGCCACCATAGGTCACTGAAGCCTGGAATGCCTGAGCTCAAGCCATCCTCCTGCCTCAGCCTGCTGAGTAACTTGTAGCTAGGACTACAGGCATGAACTAACTTTGTTTTCTTTTTGTAGAGATGGGGTCTCACTATGTTGCCTAGGCTGGTCTTGAATTATTGGTCTCAAGCAATCCTCCCACCTTGGCCTCCCAAAGCACTGGGATTACAGGTGTGATCTAGTGCACCCAGCTTGCTTTAAGGATTTTGAATATTGTCCTAAAGATGAAAAGTAATGGTAATATTTGAAGCAAGGGAAAAATCCTGCTGAGAGGAATAATCAAACTTGCATTTTAAAAGGGAAACTGAGGCTGGGCATGGTGGCTCACGCCTGTAATCCCAGCACTTTGTGAGGCCGAGGTGGGCGGATCACCTGAGGTAGGGAGTACAAGACCAGCCTGACCAACATGGAGAAACCCCGTCTGTACTAAAAGTATAAAATTCGCCAGGCATGGTGGCTCATGCCTGTAATCCCAGCTATTCGGGAGGCTGAGGCGGAGAATTGCTTGAACTCAGAGGCAAAGTTTGCAGTGAGCCGAGATCATGCCATTGCACTCCAGCCTGAGCAATAAGAGTGAAACTCTGTATCAAAACAAACAAACAAAACAACAACAACAACAACAAAAACAAAGACAAAAAAACACGACTGGGTGCCATGGCTCACTCCTGTAATCCCGACACTTTGGGAAGCTGAGGCAGACGAGTCACGAGGTCAGGAGTTTGAGACCAGCCTGGCCAACATAGTGAAACCCTGTCTCTACTGAAAAAATACAAAAATTAGCTGAGCGTGGTGGCGTGTGCCTATAATCCCAGCTATTAGGCTATTAGGGGAAACTAGCAATTGGATAGGACTTATTTATTTATTTATTATTATTATTTTCAATGGAGTTTTTTTGCCCTTGTTGCCCAGGCTGGAGTGCAATGGCGTGATCTCGGCTCACTGCAACCTCTACCTCCTGGGTTCAAGCGATTCTCCTGCCTCAGCTTCCCAAGTAGCTGGGATTACAGGCACGCATCATCACGCCCGGCTAATATGTATTTTTAGTAGAGACAGAGTTTCACCATGTTAGTCAGACTGGTCTCGAACTCCTGACCTCAGGTGATCCACCCGCCTCAGCCTCCCAAAGTGTTGGGATTACAGGCGTGAGCCACCACACCTGGTCGGATAGGACTTTTTAGATAGCCCTTATCCCTATGTAGATTGGTCCTCGGTTGAGCATTTGAATGTCCTTGCTCTAGTTTCAATTACAAGAAGGAAATGCTCCCACTCCCACACGGAGTGTGTTGTGGGAGCAGATGGTGGGAGCCATGTAGAGAAATTGGAGCAGGATAGGATAGGATAGGATAGGATAGCAATGGAACAGAATTGAAGGTGATACCACCAGCCCTGGCTTTGCTTCTCTCAGAAACTTGAACTGTGTCTTAACTTCTCTCTTTGGGACTGCAAAACCTAAGAACACAGTTGTCTGATTTCAAACCATATGATGTCCAAACAGAAGTCCTTTGAACTGGGTACTTCTTCTCTGTTATTCTCTTTTGCTTTCCAGGCATCCATCTAGCAGAGCCTTGGCTTAGCTTGGAGCTCACCGCCACAAGCTGAGATAGAGCTGTCATCCTAAGAACCAGGCCTGGGGTGAACATTACAGCTGCCCAGGGAACAGCTGGTTAAGCCCCTAGCAGCTGCAGCAGCTGGGATTCCACCCAACATTTGATCTGGGATTAATCCCATTTCCTCCACACACATCCCATCCTCGTTCTAGTCCCTGGCTAGTCTATAGTATCTTGCAGAATCTTTGAGAACAGATATTGCAGATCTCTTCCTTAAATAGGCTGAAGACAAGGTCACCCACCTTCTCCTCTTGGAAGCAGCTGGCCCAAAGCACCTTGGGACCACTACAGAAAGGAGAATATAGGTTTCTCGCTCTCTCTCAGCCCTCTTTGACTCTCTATATATTTCAATAAATTGACTAGGATAGAGTAGTCTTTAAATTGCCTGATTTTCAATAACTCAGAATTGTCCAAAGATGAAGGGACTTCTTTGTTGAGATGGAAGGAGAATTTCCTTTATCTCTGAAAGACTGTACCAAGGCCTAGAAACTATTGGCGGGGTGTCTGGGGAGGATCAAACATCATGCCAGTGGTTATCACTTTTAAACTGATTGTTTCTCACTTAACTGTGATTCTACAGTTAAAAACAATAGGGCTATATATTCTACTTGGTTCCTATTCACCAGCTGTGTGGTCTTGAGTTAACAAAGGCTACCATTAGGTACTTCCATGAAGTTGGAAATGAAGAGATGCTCTGAGATTTAAACAAGGCAAATCAACACAGGAAGGCACAAGGCAGTTCCTCCCAGATCCAAACCTGACTCTCTCCCTTCCACAAATATTTATTAAGCCTCTGCAAGTACTATTAGGCATTGTACTATGTTAAGGATTTTGATATTTTTCTAGAGACATAGGCAGTCATTTTAGTCGAATAAATTAATTTAATTAGGTTTCAGCTTGGAGGAGTCGTCTAATCAAATTTGGATTTTATTTTATTTATAGATGGAGTCTCACTCTGTCACCAGGCTGGAGTGCAGTGGAGCGATCTCTGCTTACTGCAAGCTCCGCCTCCTGGGTTCAAGCGATTCTCAGGCATGCGCCACCACACCCAGCTAGTTTTTTGTATTTTTAGTAGAGACGGGGTTTCACCATGTTGGCCAGGATGGTCTCGATCTCCTGACCTTGGGATCCACCCGCCTTGGCCTCCCAAAGTGCTGGGATTACAGGCGTGAGCCACCGCACCGGCCAAATTTGTATTTTTTTTTTTTTTTTTTTGAGATGGAGCCTTGCTCTGTCGCCTAGGCTGGAGTGCAGTGGCAAAATCTCGGCTCACTGCAAGCTCCGCCTCCTGGGTTCACACCATTCTCCTGCCTCAGCCTCCCAAGTAGCTGGGACTATAGGCACCCGTCACCATACCCGGCTATTTTTTTTTTTTTTTTGTATTTTTAGTAGTGGCAGGGTTTCACCATGTTAACCAGGATGGTCTCGATCTCCTGACCTTGTGAACCGCCTGCCTCGGCCTCCCAAAGTGCTGGGATTACAGTTGTGAGCCACCGAGCCCAGCTAATTTTTGTATTTTTTGTAGAGACGGGGTTTTGCCTAGGCTGGTCTAGAACTCCTGATCTGAAGTGATCTGCTCACTTTGGCCTCTCAAAGTGCTGGGATTACAGGTGTGAGCCACTGCTTCTGGCCCCAAACTTGTATATTGATATGAAAATATCCATTTTCTTTTCTTTTCTCTTCTCTTTTTTTTTTTTTTTTTTTTTTTGAGATGGAGTTTTGCTCTTGTTGCCCAGGCTGGAGTCCAGCGGCGTGATCTCGGCTCACTGCAACCTCTGCCTCCTAGGTTCAAGCGATTCTCCTGCCTCAGCCTCCCGAGTAGCTGGGATTACAGATGTGCGCCACCATGCCCGGCTAATTTTTTAGTAGAGACAGGGTTTTACCATGTTGGTCAGATTGGTCTCGAACTCCTGACCTCAGATGATCCACCCGCCTTGGCCTCCCAAAGTGCTCGGATTAGAGACGTGAGCCTCCGCACCTGGCTAAAATACTCATTTTCAATATAAGTGCCTTTATGATTACTAGATCCTCTTTTGGAACTTAGATATGATACCTAAAGGTGAACTCATCTTGTGGTCATGAGGTGACAAGCATAAGGGAAGAGTTAAGAGGACTGCAGGTACCAGCCCTGGCATTATGGAGCAACTGGACTGATGCTGCTTACCTCCAGCTTTGTTACTTCAGAAAAATAAATCCTTATTTGTTTAAGCTATTGCAACTTGGTTTTTCTGTTACTAAAGCCAAATGTGTTCTTAATATTCAACTGACTACAACAACAGATTCAATATCAGATAGTTCAGGTTACTGTAGGTCAGGTACCCAAAATCAAGGTTTCTACGACAGATGTCACAGATGGCCTCATTGTCTCCTATGCAGGTGCAATCTGAGTGCTCCAGGGTGATGTTTGTAGTGAGGATGGAGTTGTAAGTCTCAACTACAGCTGTGGAAACCTGGGGGCTTGGTAAATGAAGAACTCCAGCTTGGACTTCTTCCCATAATCAATCTACTCTGTAGCAGATTGAAAAACAGAGCTACAGTATTTTGCAGTTTCTCTCATGGAGAAATGGAGTCTATTTCCCCATGCCTTGAATCTGGGATGGCATTGTGATTTGCTTAGGCTACTAACATGTGGCAGAACTTGTGTTAAATGAGTTTCAAAGCCTAAGGCCTCAAGAGACCATGCACTGTCCTAACTTTGCCCTCTTGGGTGCTTCTGCTACCCAAGAAGCAGCAGCTCGGGCTGCCCCAATAAATGATGAGAGACATGTGGAGAGACAGAGGCCTAGCCAAGAGCCAGCACCAAGGCTCCGGACATGAGTGAGGTCATTTTAGACCTTCCATTCCCAGTGGAGCTTCCACTGACTAGTCACAAGAGTGAGTCCAGAGGAGGCAACATAAGAACCATCAATTCGGCCGGGCGCGGTGGCTCAAGCCTGTAATCCCAGCACTTTGGGAGGCCGAGGCGGGCGGATCACGAGGTCAGGAGATCGAGACCATCCTGGCTAACATGGTGAAACCCCGTCTCTACTAAAAATACAAAAAACTAGCCGGGCGTGGTGGCGGGCGCCTGTAGTCCCAGCTACTCGGAGGCTGAGGCAGGAGAATGGCCTGAACCTGGGAGGCGGAGCTTGCAGTGAGCCGAGATCGCGCCACTGCACTCCAGCCTGGGTGACACAGCGCGAGACTCCGTCTCAAAAAAAAACAAAAAAACAAAAAGAATCATCAATTCAACCCACAGAATCCTGAGAAAAATACATTGTTGTTTTAAGGCACCAAAGTTTGTTGTGGTTTGTTATGCAACAATAGGTAATTGATACATCAGCAGGGAGGTAAACCCATGACTGTGGAAAACAAAGAAGCCTTGAGTACCTGTGCAATGGAGTCCATTAGAAAAGACATGCCATATAATTTGGATGCAAACAGAGTAGAGACATTTTTCACTTTTCCCAGAGATACTTAAAACAGTTTTCTGGGAACATCTTATCTTTATTTTGTCTCAGTTGTTTGAGACATAGCAATATATTATGCTGTCTTAGAAATGTTATTTCAGGCTGGGCGCAGTGGCTCAAGCCTGTAATCCCAGCACTTTGGGAGGCCGAGGCGGGTGGATCACAAGTCAGGAGATCGAGACCATCCTGGCTAACATGGTGAAACCCCGTCTCTACTAAAAATACAAAAAACTAGCCGGGCGTGGTGGCGGGCGCCTGTAGTCTCAGCTACTCGGAGGCTGAGGCGGGAGAATGGCGTGAACCCGGGAGGTGGAGCTTGCAGTGAGCCGAGATCGCGCCACTGCACTCCAGCCTGGGCGACACAGCGAGACTCCGTCTCAAAAAAAAAAAAAAAAAAAAAGAAATGTTATTTCAGGCCAGGCTCGGTGGCTCACATCTGTAATCTCAGTGTTTTGGGAGGCTGAGGAGGAAGGATTGCTTGAGGCCAGGAGTTCAAAACTAGCCTGGGAGCGACCCCCGTCTCTACAAAAAAAAAAAATTAGCTGGGCATGGTGGTGCATGCCTATATAGTCTCAGCTACTCAGGAGGCTAAGGCAAAAGGATCACTTGAGCCCAGGAGTTATGGGCCACAGTGAGCTATGACGGCACCACTGCACTCCAGCTTGGGTGACAGAGTGGCACCCTGTCTCTAAAAAACAAAAACAGGCTGGGTGCGGTGGCTCACATGTGTAAACCCAGCACTTTAGGAGGCTGACGTGGGTGGATTGCTTGACTCCAGGAGTTTGAGACCAGCCTGAACAACATGGTGAAACTCCATCTCTACTGAAAATACAAAAATTAGCTGGGCATGGTGGTGCATGCCTGTAGTTTCAGCTACTCAGGAAGCTGAGGTAGGAGAATCACCTGAGCTGAGGAAGTAGAGGCTGCAGTGAGCCAAAATCATGCCACTGCACTCCACCCTAGGCAATCGGAGTGAGACCCTGTCTCAAAAATAAATAAATAAATAAAAATAATAAAAAACAAAAGAAATGTTATTCCAATCCCATTTATCTAACATTAGGATGAATTGCTTCCTTTATTTCATTATATAAATAATATATAATAAATATGTTTATTATATATAAAATATTTATATATTATATATTTTAATATATATTATTTTTTGACTTATACTCAAGTTCTATTCTTCCTTTATTCGATCCTATTTTTGTGATCTTTACTAAATAAACCATTTATGCATTACTTTTTTTTTTTTTGAGATGGAGTCTCGCTCTGTCACCCAGGCTGGAATGCAGTGGTGCAATCTTTTTTTTTTTTTTTTTTTTTTGAGACGGAGTCTCGCTGTGTCTCCCAGGCTGGAGTGCAGTGGCGTGATCTCGGCTCACTGCAAGCTCCGCCTCCCGGGTTCACGCCATTCTCCCGCCTCAGCCTCCCAAGTAGCTGAGACTACAGGCGCCCGCCACCACGCCCGGCTAGTTTTTTGTATTTTTAGTAGAGATGGGGTTTCACCATGTTAGCCAGGATAGTCTCGATCTCCTGACCTCGTGATCCACCCGCCTCGGCCTCCCAAAGTGCTGGGATTACAGGCTTGAGCCACCGCGCCCGGCCAGTGGCTCAATCTTGACTCACTACAACCTCTGTCTCCCAGGTTCAAGTGATTCTCCTGCCTCAGCCTCCCGAGTAGCTGGGATTACAGGTGCCTCCCACCATGCCCGGCTAAATTTTGTAGTTTTAGTAGAGATGGGGTTTCACCATGTTAGTCAGGCTGGTCTCAAACTCCCGACCTCATGATTCACCTGCCTCAGCCTCCCAAAGTGTTGGGATTATGGGTGTGAGCCACCGTGCCTGGCCTATGCATTCCTTTTTAAAGTGATTTTTAATGAATATTTAATCAACCAATACCTTGGTCCTAAAATGTGCAGGTTTTATAGATTGGCTCATGAAACATTTCTCTTTTTGTTTTTTTGGAGACAGAGTCTCGCTCTGTTGCCCAGGCTGGAGTGCAGTGGCATGATTTCGGCTCACCACAACCTCTGCCTCCCAGGTCCAGATGATTCTCCTGCCTCCACCTCCCAAGTACCTGGGACTACAGGCACACACCACCACACCTGTTTAATTTTTCTATTTTTAGTAGAGACAGGGTTTCACCACGTTGGCCAGGCTGGTCTCGAACTCCTGACCTCAGGTGATCCATCCGCCTCAGCCTCCCAAAGTGCTGGGATTACAGGCGTGAGCCACCATGCCCAGCCCTGGCTAACTTTTTTATATTTTAGTAAAGACCGGGTTTCACTGTGTTGCTCAGGCTGGTGTTGAACCCCTGAGCTCAGCTCAGGCAATCCGCCCGCCTTGGCCTCCCAAAGTGCTAGGATTACAAGCGTGAGCCACTGTGCCTAGCCTCTTTTTTTTTTTTTTTTTTTTTTTTGACACAGGGTCTCTGTTGCCCAGGCTGGAGTACAGTGGCACAAACATTGCTCACTGCAGCCTCAACATCCTTGGGCTCAGGTGATCTTTTCATTCAGCCTTCCAAGTAGCTTGAGACTACAGGCACGTGCCACCATGCCTGGTTAATTTTTCTTTCTCTTTTTTTTTCTGTATTTTTTATAGAGACAGGGTTTCACCATGTTGCCTACCTAGGCTGGTCTCGAACTCCTGAGCTCAACCAATTCACCTGCCTGGCCTCCCAAAGTCCTGGGATTACAGGCCTGAGCCACCACGTCAGGCCAAAACATTTATTTCTAATCACCTTGTCTTTTGCCTTTCTTTACTATAGATGTTGGAAAAGAAAATGCTAAAATTTCCAGGTTCCCTTACAGCTAGAGATGACTATATAAAACAATCTTGTTCAATGAGATGTAGGTGAATATCTGCTGTGAGATCTTCCCTTGCCAGGTAAAAAGAAAAAGATTCAAGAGGAGAAAGCCCTTTGTCTTGGCTCTTTTGCTTTCTCGCTGATTCAAAACAGGAGAATTAAGATGGTTTAATAAGGAGACTGTTTACAAAGCTGTGGGCAGGGTATAGGGAGACCACAAGGGATAGAGCAATGCCCCAAGGTGAATAACAGAAAAGAGGCTGATACTGCTATAGGCCTGAAGGCTGAGGGGAGTCACTGAAAACTAGGAGACAGCTGTGTGTGTGTGTTGGAGGAGGCGGCTGCCTTGAGAGGTGCTGTGACCTTCAATGAGGGACAGAGACACTCTCCTCCCTCCATTGAATCTCCTGTGTGTGCTGGTTGAGATTCACTGAAAGCCAGGAGACAAGGCCTGCCTCCTGGACACAAATCTGGGTGGAAAAGAATGGAGAGTTCATCTCGACGGTACAAGCAGTATAAAAGGCATCTGTTTTCTTTCTTTCTTTCCTTCCTTCCTTCCTTTTTTTTTTTTTTTTTTCTTTGTGATGGAGTCCTGCTCTGTTGCCTGGGCTGGAGTGCAGTGGCATGATCTCGGCTCACTGCAAGCTCCACCTCCCAGGTTCACGCCATTCTCCTGTCTGCCATTCTCCTGTCTCAGTCTTCCAAGTAGCTGGGACTACAGGTGCCCGCCACCATGCCTGGCTAATTTTTTGTATTTTTAGTAGAGTTGGGGTTTCACCGTGTTAGCCAGGATGGTCTCGATCTCCTGACCTCGTGATCCACCTGTGTCGGCCTTCCAAAGTGCTGGGATTACAGGCATGAGCCACCGTGCCCGGCCTATTTCTGTATCCTAGTGTGCAACACATAGTAAGAGTGCCTGGCACAAAGTAGAATATCTTTTTTTTTTTTTTTAAGACAGAGTCTCACTCTGTTGCCCGGGCTGGAGTGCAGAGTGCAATGGTGTGATCCTGGCTCACTGCAACCTCTGCCTCCCATGTTCAAACGATTCTCCTGCCTCAGCCTCCCAAGTAGCTGGAATTACAGGCGCGCACCATCACACCCAGCTAATTTTTGTATTTTTAGTAGAGGCGGGGTTTCACTATGTTGACCAGGCTGGTCTCGAACTCCTGACCTCAAGCGATCTGCCTGCCTCAGTCTCCCAAAGTGCTGGGATTACAGGCACGAGCCAGCACGCCCAGCCTACGGCTTTTGTGAACATTAAATGAGATAACAATAAAATGCACCTGGCACATAGTATAGTAGAACTCTCTATAAATCTAGGTGATTTCCTTCCTTTCTTCCCTCCTCTACCAATCCTTCCGCAAGTCATTTTAACCTTAGCTTCAGAATATCCTGAATTCTCAACTTCATTCAACATGATCACTCTAGCCACGCCACTCTCATCTGGACTACAGGTAACAGTTTCTTCGCCAATCTCCCTGCTTCCTCTTGCTCCTGTTCCCCTCAAACCCCAATCCATTCACCAAAGCCAGGGAGATTTTTTAGAAAGACAATGTAGATCATGTCATGCCCCAGCTTAAATACCTTCAAGTACTTAGAATTAGCCCAGACTTCTTTATGTGGCCTGGCCTCTGCCATTCTCTTAGACTTCATCTGCTTTAGGCTAACTGGCTTTCTTTTTTTCTTCCCCTCTTCCTGGAATTTACTGAATTTATTTCCATCTTAACGCCTTAGCATTGGTGGATTCTTCTTTTGAAATCTGCTAACTGGTTCCTTCAGATCTTAGTTTAAATGGGGTTTCCTATGGGAGAAAGTATTACTGATCTAAAGTGGTCATCTCAGCCAGGCTCGGTGGCTCACGCCTATAATCCCAGCACTTTGGGAGGCCAGGCCGGGTGGATCACTTGAGGCCAGGCGTTCGAGACTAGCCTGGGCAACATAGCAAAACCCCGTCTCTCCCCAAAACACAAAATTAGCCAGTCTCATAACCCTGTCTCAAAATAAATAAATAAATAAAAATTTAAAATGCTGTATTGTCTTTAAAAAATAAAGTGGTCATCTTTTATCACACCATCTTCTATAGCACTTAACGCTATCTGATATCTCCTTGTTGTATGTTTGTTTCTCCCTTCATAAGAGCAGACACATTGTCTTTCATGTCCATGTTCTGACCCCAAAGCTGGAGCAATGCCTGAAACACGTAGTATATGTTCAGTATTTGTTGAAAAATGAATGTTTGAGGATCATGAGGATGAAGAAGAAACCTCAGACTACTTGATCATAAATTCTAGCAATTTCCGCAAGAACAAGAATTGCAGTTTGAAATCAGATGCTGGAGGACTGGAAACCTTGATAGGTCTGGGGCTGAAGGCTGGGGGAAGCAGAGGGAATATATTGGAACTTCGGCCCTTTTCTTCGTATCTAAGGACCCCAGAGACCATGCAAAGGGCTAGAATCTTATGGCCAGAAACCACACAAGGGGTATTTTCCATCCATAATTCTTCGCAGCCACTTCAGCTAGGCTGCAAATGCGCAAACGCCTTTAGGACCCCGGGTTCCTTTCTGTTTCTTTATGAATGAACCGGCTCCAGTCTGCGCACGCGCAGCTCTCAGTACTCCCGCTCCACGTGAGGCCCACCCTTCCCTCCTGCTGGCGGCACCGCCCTCACCCATTCTAATGGACCAATGGCGAGCGGCCTGAGGGGCGGAGCCCGGCGCGGCGCGGCACAGTAGTTCCCCCGGCGCCGGGCTCCCTCGCGTTAGACGTGCTGTGTTGTGATCACGTGGGCAGCTCCGGGCGCGGCGCTTGTTTTGGTTTCCCTCTAAGTTGCCCACGGCAGCTTCTGGGTGAGCGACTTTCCTGCACCTGCCCACACCCTGACCTCGTCTTCGGGCTCTCTCAGCCCGCAGTTCCGCAAGCCCCTGGGGCGGGCTCCTGCCATGCCGCTGGTCCGTTACAGGAAGGTGGTCATCCTCGGATACCGCTCTGTAGGTGAGTCTCCGCCCTGCAGAACTCGGACGCGCAGCAGCTTTGTAGCCAGAAGAGGCGCGCTGCCGTGGGAACGCGACCCAGGGAGGAATGGTGACATCGTAAGAATGGGGTTGTAGAGCGAGGATTGGAAGAGTGGAGGAATAAAGGTTGGTGGTGTGTGGAGGCTGCAGGAAGCGCAAGCACTTAAGGCTCAATGAGGACCTGGCTGCGGTAATCTCAGAGTGGTCCCAGCGTTACTTTGGGGATAGGGGTGGGGTCACAATTTGAAAACCGGGATGCGGTCTCCGTGGGGACAGATAGTCGCAGGTGTCCTGGGGCGGGGCGGACTCGATCCTGGGGAATCTTGGATATTCCTGCGGGTAGGATGGGGTGGGGAAGGCGGCGGGAAAGGCTTCCTGCTGCGCTTCTGAATGCATCCGGTAGCCAAAGTGCGGAGACCCCGGGCGAAAAGACGGTGAGGGTAGACACAAGGGATAGGATTGCTTGAGGCACTCACAGACTGTGGTGTTAATTTGGGGTACCCTTTGGTCCTGGGCCACAGTCCGAAAGGACAGAGGATGTGAATGTGGATGATTTGGATACAGCTGCCACACTGCTCCCCACAGGGAAGACATCTTTGGCACATCAATTTGTGGAAGGCGAGTTCTCGGAAGGCTACGATCCTACAGTGGAGAATAGTGAGTAGACTTCTCCCCTAGTGTGCTGGTGACGCGACCCGGAGGGATTGGATAGCCCACCCAACTCCATAATGTATTTCTCTGGTGCCAAGGGGCTGATTTATTTACACATTACATCTAATTTCTTCTTCAGCAATCCTGTTCGATGGATGGCTAGAGTATGGATTTTGCAGGATACTGAGTCTGGGATAGTTTAGATGTAGACATTAAGAACCTTAGTGTGTCTTTCCAGTTACCTGGATAACTCCCTGGAGCTGATCTATCTGTGTCAACCCCAAGGTTAAGAATGTAAGAGGAGGCCAGGCGCAGTGGCTCACGCCTGTAATCCCAGCACTTTGGGAAGCTGAGGCGGGCGGATCGATTGAGGTCAGGATTTTGAGACCAGCCTGGCCAACATGGTGAAACCTCATCGCTACTAAAAATACCAAAATTAGCTGAGCATGGTGGCACACACCTGTAATCTGAGCTACTAAGGAGGCTGAGGTAGGAGAATCGCTTGAACGCAGCAGGCAAATGTTGCAGTGAGCAAAGATTGTGACACTGCACACCAGCCTGGGTGTCAGGATGAGACTGTCTCAAAAAAAAAAAAAAAAAAAAAGGCCAGGCACCATGGCTCACGCCTGTAATCCCAGCTCATTGGGAGGCCAAGGCAGGTGGATCACCTGAGATCAAGAGTTCGAAACCAGCCTGGCCAACTGGTGAAACCCTGTATCTACTAAAAATACAAACAATTAGCTGGACATGGTGATGGATATCTGTAATCCCATCCACTCGGGTGGCTGAGGCAGGAGAATTGCTTGAACCCAGGAGGCGGAGGTTGCAGTGAGCTGAGATGGCTCCACTGTGCTCTAGTCTGGGCAACAAGAGCGAAACAACGTGTCAAAAAAAAAAAAAAGAGAATAAAAAGAATGTAAGCAGGGGGAAGGGAGTGGGAGGGATGAAGATAAATTGATCAATAGGTACAGATATATAGTTTGATAGAAGAAGTAAGACTTAGTAGATCAGTAGGGTGACTATAGCTTACAATAAGCTATTTTACATTTCAAAATAGCTATAAGAGAAGAATTCAAATGGTTCTAGCATAAAGAAAACACAAATATTTAAGGTGATGAATATTGCAGATATACTTACAAATTATATGAATGTATTATCACGTGTACCCTGAAACTTGGTGCATCTATTATTCATCAATAAAACAAAAGTAATTATTTTTCTTTTCTTTTTGAGACAGGGTCTCACTCCGTTACCCAGGCTGGAGTGCAGTGCCGCAATCTCAGCTCACTGCAACCTCCACCTCCTGGGTTCAAGCAATTCTCATGCTTCAGCCTCCTGAGTAGCTGGGACTACAGGCATGCACCACCATGCCCAGCTAATGTTTTGTATTTTTAGTAGAGACAGGGTTTAACCATGTTGGCCAGGCTGGTCTCGAACTCTTGGTCTTAAGTGATCCGCCCACCTTGGCCTCCCAAAGTGCTGGGATTACAGGTGTCAGCCACTGAGCCCAACCAACAATCTACTTTTAAAAAAAGCTGCCAAAAAAAAAAAAAGAAGATAAGACAGCCAGGTGCAGAGGTGCATACCTATAGTTCCAGCTACTTGGGAGGTTGAGGTGAGAGGATCGCTTGAGCCCAGGACTTCCAGGCTATAGGGTGCTAAGAGTGCACCTGTGAATAGCCACTGCTCTACAGCCTGGGCAACATAGCAAGACTTCATCTAAAAAAAAAATATATATATATATAATTATCTGGGTGCAGTGGCAGGCGCCTATAATCCCAGCTACTCGGGAGGCTGAGGCAGGAGAATCGCTTGAACCCAGGTGGCAGAGGTTGCAGTGAGCCGAGATCGAGCCACTGCACTCCAGCTTGGGCAATAGAGTGAGACTCTGTCTCAAAAAAAAAAAAAAAGTCAGGGTACATACATTGCTGGCCCTATAAGGCACCTCACAGTCAAGTTTTCTTTTCTTTTCAGCTTACAGCAAGATAGTGACTCTTGGCAAAGATGAGTTTCACCTACACCTGGTGGACACAGCAGGGCAGGTACCAGTTGGGGTATGGTATCCAAAAGTGGCAGTTCAGCCCTCAGAGATGAAGTCTGGTAGTCTTTGTGGCTCATCTGTAAAGTAGTATTAAAAGCATTTTACCTGTTAAGAGTATGCAGGGCTCATTGGAGCTGCTCCATAAATACTTGTTGAAGTGACTATAGTAGGGTGTGCCCCAGGGAGGGTCACCTGGATGTTGTCCCACCAACCTTTGCCATCTGAGTGGTTTGGATCTAGGTACTGATGTTTCCATTTCTTGACAGGATGAGTACAGCATTCTGCCCTATTCATTCATCATTGGAGTCCATGGTTATGTGCTTGTGTATTCTGTCACCTCTCTACATAGGTAAGTGACCAAGGTTGTGAGTGTGGGACTTGGGAAGACCTGAGGACTGTCTCATAAAGTTATAGCTCCAATTCTTGTGTTTAAAGCTTCCAAGTCATTGAGAGTCTGTACCAAAAGCTACACGAAGGCCATGGGAAAACCCGGTAAGTGGCCTTGGGGGATAGGGACATAGTGTGGGCATGAGGGAGTAGGAGAGAGCAGAGGGGAGAATTGTCAAGTTAGAGAGGCTCGGATATAGATCCTGCCTGGTCTGATAAGGAGTCGTCCAGCCTTGATATAAGGAGTTGGGGAATGAGGGGATTCTGAAATAACTGCTGTTTCCTCACAGGGTGCCAGTGGTTCTAGTTGGGAACAAGGCAGATCTCTCTCCAGAGAGGTATGTAAATCTCTGCTACTTAGAGGAAAAGGAAGTGAAATGGACTGGGAATCAGTCAGGCTCTCATCCTGGCTCTGCCACTGACTCAAACAAGTCATTTCACCTCTCTTTGTCTCTAACCTGAAGCTTAAGGAAGATAATACTTCTATCTTAAAAGCCACGATTTCATATTTCAAGCCTCAGTCCTAGATTCACCCATTGTTCCTTTGTTTACCTATATTTTCTCCTTCCACAGCCCTCCTCCCAAAACTTGGGGAAATGGCGTGGGTCAGAGGAAGTCTTTTTCTTCCTTCTTTTTTTTTGAGATGAAGTCTTGTTCTGTTGCCCAGACTAGAGTGCAGTGGTGTGATCTCGGCTCACTGCAACCTCTGCCACCTGGGTTCAAGCGATTCTCCTGCCTCAGCTTCCCGAGTAGCTGGGACTACAGGCGCATGCCACCACGCCCGGCTAATTTTTTGTATTTTTAGTAGAGACGGGGTTTCACTATGTTAGCCAGGATGGTCTTGATCTCCTGACCTTGTGATCCACCCGCCTAGGCCTCCCAAAGTGTTGGGATTACAGGCATGAGCCACCGCGCACAGCCCATTTTCTTTTTAATAGAGATGTGTGTTGCCAAGGCTGGTCTTGAACTCCTGAGCTCAAGTGATCCACCACCTCGGCCTCCCAAAGTGCTACATTACAGGCATGAGCCACTAAGCCTGGCCAGGAAGCCTTGATTCTGAAGATTTTTCAGAGCACTTACCAACATTTCTATCCTCCATCTTTATGTCCCAAATTTGCTTCCAGAGAGGTACAGGCAGTTGAAGGGAAGAAGCTGGCAGAGTCCTGGGGTGCGACATTTATGGAGTCATCTGCTCGAGAGAATCAGGTGCTCGGCCCGAAGACTAGAAGGGTGGTGGTGGTAGCCGTGTTTTCCTTATTGTACTGCTTGGTGGGAATGTTGCAGGAATGGAGCTTTCACCCCAGAGCTGGGTGGTATTGGCACTGAACTGACTTTTGCCCTGAATCCTCTCCCCTTATAGCTGACTCAAGGCATCTTCACCAAAGTCATCCAGGAGATTGCCCGTGTGGAGAATTCCTATGGGCAAGAGCGTCGCTGCCATCTCATGTGAGCCCTTGGGTGTGGTGTAACTGCCTTGTTTCTGCCTCTGGCACTTGCCATGTTCCAGTGGGGGGTCAGACCCTCAGGACTTCACGGGTATGGTTGCCAGCTGTGTTCCTGACCCCTGGACACACAGTGTGGCATCCTCATGTTTGCACACTTTCCCCAGGCTCTAGTGGCCTGGATGTCAATGTTTACAAAGGGGCAAGGACCTCTCATGGACACTGGCCTCTAGCCCTCTGTTTTTGCTAGATGAATTCTGTTATAACCTGTGGGGTCAGGATATGAGTCCTGGGCATTATTTATCCAGGACCCATCCTCTTGGGTGAGTTTTGGGTGTTGGCTGGGTAAGGGGAGCCAGGGACTTCTGAAATAGAGCTGGCTCCCTGGGGTGACAATGTATATATGCAAATAAACTGAGAAATCTTTTGTTGTTGACTTCTTTTTCCTGTGTGTGTGTGAGACGGAGTTTCACTCTGTTGCCCAGGCTGGAGCGGTACAGTGCTGCGATCTCAGCTTGCTGCAACCTCCGCCTGCCAGGTTCAAGCAGTTCTCCTGCCTCAGTCTCCCACAGGCACCCGCCACCACGCCTGGCTATTTTTAGTAGAGATGGGGTTTCACCATGTTGGCCAGGATGGTCTCGAACTCCTGACCTTAAGTGATCCGTCCGCCTCAGCCTCCCAAAGTGCTGGGATTATAGGCGTGAACCACTACTCCCGGCCTTATTGTTGACATCTGTGTATCTAGGGAGAGCTCAGAACCAGTATCTCTTTTTCCAAGGAGTCATGGCTTTGGTCTTTGGTGGGAAACCTTTCCTCCTACCTTGTTCCTATTCCTTATTCCTCACTTATTAACGACCATTATCCTAACTTGCCTTTCCTACCTTTCTATTCTGCTGGGTTCCTCATATACTGAGTCCAGTTGGCTGCCACTCCCGTCCAAGTTTTGTAGCCTTTCAAGATCCCCTTAATTACAGAAACACCACCCTCTAGTGGCCAGATGCAACATGCTGACCTAGCTGTCTTCCTGGGGCCTCAGCATTTGCTTGGACTCAAAGCATACAGGGTTTCCGGAGAAGGAAGCCCCTCATTCCTAATGATGTAAGAATTGAGAGAAGTGTAGAGGCAGAGAGACTAAAGTGTTGTGAAGACTTTGACTTCCCAAGAGTGTTGAGTAAAGTAAGAAATAATGCATCTGGTGCCTATCAGTCCCCCCGGCCCTCCATGTCCCCAGTGTCTTTCATTAAAATGGCTGTCCTTTGCTCTTTTCATACCTTTAATCTTTTTGTACTTTTCACACCTTTGGTGGTCTACTTTTTTCAGGTGTCAAAGGCTATTGGTTCTGCTTTTATGGACCTACCACCTCAGTAGGATTGATATTTCAGCTAGGAAAGTTTGGTCCTGTTTGCCTCCGCTTTTCTTGATCCCCACCCTGCCACCAGCATGATTGCCTAACTAGTCTAATACCTCCTCCAAGGACGTGTAAGGGTTACTTTAATGGTAGATCTTCACAGGGAAGGTACAGACCTCTTCTGACAACTGGGGGAGCCCGAGGTACCTGTCAATGTACTTACTTGGGAAGGATTGACAGAACCTAGATGTGATTTTTAGCTGTGACTTTGTCAGTGCCTGGCTCCAGGCTTACAGTGGGGATATGGCTTGTCATGCTGATTTTCAAAAGTCCTGACAGCTGCTTTTGCTTTTCTGATCCAGAATCTAAAAAGAAATAAGGGCTGCTAGAAGAAACATACTCCAGACAACAATCTCACTGGCTTAGGAGGTTCTGGGAGGTCACTAACCTCTCTCCTTATACTAAAATTAAGTCCTTTTGCACATCTGACCTGGGATACTCATTACAGGGGCCTACTTTCCTGCTGCCATTTTCACGAGGTCTGGGGTAGACTTAGAAACGTGAAGTTTTCTAGTTTATCAATAATCTCAAGGCGTGGGGACAGTAGTGATAGCGGTTAATAGCTCCTCCACTTAGCTGTGTGGCCTTGGGCAGTCACTTAACCTCTCAGCGCCTCCATTTCTCATTTATGAAGAGTGGCTAAGTGTGCTTCATAGAGTTGAGATGAAAATTAAATGAGGTAATAAATGCAAAGCTTACTACAGTTCTTCACACATAGTAAGTCCTTAAGAAATAGTGGGTGGCAGCCAGGCACGCCTGTAATCCCAGCACTTTGGGAGACCAAGGTGGGTGGATAACCTGAAGTCAGGAGTTTGAGACCAGCCTGGCCAACGTGGTGAAACCCCATCTCTACTAAAAATAAATTAGCTGGGTGTGATGGTGGGCTCCTGTAATCCCAGTTACTAGGGAGGCTGAGGCAGGATAATCGCTTGAACCTGGGAGGCGGAGGTTGCAGTGAGCTAAGATCACGCCATTTCACTCTAGCGTGGGAGACAAAAGCGAAACTCTGTCTCAAAAAAAAGAAAAAAAAAAAAAACCCGAAATAGTGGGTGGCTATCTGTGTTATTACTGGAGGTCTTTCTGGTGAGGGTCTGCCTCTCCCTGCCTCTGGGTGCAAACCTGGGAGGGGCCTTCCATTTTCCAACTTGTTTCTTGGTTAACTTATTCTATTGTAACCAAAAGAGGTGTGCGATCACTGCTGGAGCTTTTTTGCTTAAATATGTGTGAATGGTCAGTGCAGAAAGCATGATGCCAATGTGTGGCTGGAGTAGGACAAATCTAGTCCTGATCCCTCCTATGACTCTGACCAGTAGGGATTAAGGTCTCCTGCACTGTCGAATATAAAAGCATCAAGTCACATGTGGCTATTTAATTTCATTAAAATAAAAAGTTCCTTACTTGTACCACCTGCATTTCGAAGTGCTCGAGAGCTCATGTGGTTAATGGCTACCATATTAGATAGTGTAGATTTAATCCATTTCTCTCACTGTAGAAAAGTTCTGTTGGGGCCGGGCGCGGTGGCTCATGCCTGTAATCCCAGCACTTTGGGAGACCAGGGCGAGCGGATCACGAGTTCAAGACCAGGCTGGCCAACATAGTGAAACCCTGTCTCTACTAAAAATACAAAAAAGTAGCCGGGTCTGGTGGTGTGCGCCTGTAATCTCAGCTACTAGGGAGGCTGAGGCAGGAGAATCGCCTGAACCCGGGACGCAGAGTTGCAGTGAGCCGAGATCGCACCATTGCACTCCAACCCGGACGACAGTGCAAGACTCTGTCTCAAAAAAAAAAAAAAAAAAAGAAAAAAAAAAATTCTGTTGGATAGCACCGTAAACCCTTTCCCCACAAAGCTGGCATTGGATCGAATCGGCCTGCCTCTTTCTCCACATCTTCCTTTAAAAAACTGTAGTATTATTTGTAATCCTAGGAAAAACGTGGCCTTTGGTTTGAATAATGGCTCAACTTCTGACTAGATGTATTTCTGTGGGCAATCTTACCTATTGTAGCCTTAATCTTCATCTGTCATATGGAGATAATTCCATGTAACTCATAATGAAAGTGAGGAATAACTAAGAATATAGAAAGTATCTGGACATAGTTAATTTGTCTCCTTTTGTCCACCCCATATGTGCAGTTGATGCAGAAGAGGCATTCCAATCCTTTCTCATCCAGACTTATGGTGGGGGGGTGGTGCCTGCAAAGAGTATGTTTTGCGATCTTGTCTAGAACAGTACTCCGGCCAGGTAGCAGCGAGGCTACTTCAGTTTACTAAAAAAGGGACAGGGGTATTGAATATCTGAAAGGACTGGAGGTGGGAATGGGAGCACCCTGAAAAGGAAGGGAGGCTCTCACATTTGTTTCGATGGGGAGGTGTGTGTAGTGACTGTGTGGGCACCGACAGTCCTTCCTCACACGGGGGACTGGGAGCCAGGAGGAACGACTAGGGACTAGTCCAGTTTTCTTCGGGTCCCTAAACGTGGCAAGAACCCACCCTCTGCAGCGCCAGGCGCCGTACCTCACTTTCTCCATTTGCGGACTCCAGTTCCCAGGATGCTAAGCAGCGGCCAATCTCCTGCTCTTCTTCCATCCCCCTCCCGGGAAAGACTGCCCCTGGCCAAAGCGAGGGGGCAGTTGGAGTTTCAGGGACCAATGACTGCAAGGGTATGGAATTAAAAAGCAGCCGGAGTCCTAGTTTCGCGGCCTGGGCGGTAAATGAAGAGGCTCCAGGGCCGCGGCAGACAGGAGGTGGGCTTCGTTCCCACGTGTCTGCCCGGCTGCCGGCCCGGCGCGGTCGGGGTTAACCCGGAGCGGAAGGATCCCGCAGCGTGTGCGTAGAACTGCAGAGTCACAGCCTTTCCTCCGAGAGGGCGGGATCCCTCCGCCGCTCCGCTCCAACACAAAATAGGGCCGCCTCTTCTCCTTTCTCCCCCTCTGGAGTGGGGTGCCCCGGGCAAAAGGCCCCCCCGGATCTCGCGCCGAAGGCTTCACGAATCTTCACGACCGCTGCCCAGCTCTCGGGCCAGGAAATAGCCCCTTCGCAGGAACCACCCTACCGGCCGAACAGGAGGCGGAGGGGGGGAGGCGGAGCGGCGCCGCGCTGCACTACTTTCCTCTCCGGTTGCAAATGGCTGCCTCGTTCCCCACTTTCCGCTCAGTTTCCTGACCCCCCGGTGCCGGGAGCCGGGGTTGGGCCATGCACCTCTAGGCCCCCTGCGATCACAGTCAGCCGGGGGTCGAGGGGGTGCCACCGACCAAAGCCGGCCAGGCCGGGGGCGGGGCAGCTCCCGAGGCCAGAGGGGAAGGGAGGCGAGCGCAGGGCCTGGAGCGGCCGGAGGGGAGCGGGCAGAGGGCTCGCACCGCCCGCCCCTTCCTCTTCCTCGCCCACCTAGCCTCCTCCCTTCCCCGGGGGGAGCAGAAGGTGGGGGGCTCGAAGCCGCCGAGGGTGAGCGCTCGGGGTCGAGAAGCCCGGCGCTGGGTGTGTGTCAGGTTCAGCCCCGCGGCCCCGCCGGCCCCGCGTCGCCGTAGCTCGCGCGGCCCCGGGCGCCGGCCGGGGCGGGGAGAGGGGCTCGGCGCTCCTGCGAGGGTCTCACGTTCCATCCGGGCCAGGCGCGGGGCGGCGCGGCATTCCTTCCGGGCTGCTGGGGAGGCGCCTCGACGTTCCATCTGGAGAGCCTCGACGTTCCGCCCGAGCCCGGCGCGGGCGGCCGGGGCGCTGGCCGGGCCCTAGGACTAAGAGGCCGCCCGGCGACGCGGATGCGGAGCCTGCTCGCCCAAGATCAAAGCCACCGGTGCTCTCTTTGTGTCCGCTCGGGATTCGCCGCCCTGGGGCTGTCCATGGAAACCTAAACTGCTGGAACCTGAGGCAGAGAACCCCTCTTTGGCTTCTTGCTGTTTTTTGTGGGGGGAGGGTGGCCACTCCGACCTGGATTTACCGTTCTTGGCCCCCCTAAGCCCCCCCGTGCGGGGGGCGGCTGTGATCGCTCTGGCGGTTGGAGGTCGGGGAGCGGCCCGGGCTCTGGCCATGTTCTCGGATGAGGATTTCTGGATCGCCCTGTGAAGAGGTGAGTGAAGTCCGCCCGGCCAGGGCCCAGAAAGGGTTGGACTGGGGGCACAGCCAGATGGACTATCTTAGCCGGGGCTGGCCTTTAGGTTGGAGAAGGGGGTGCCAAAGCTGGGGAGCGTTCCTTTGGCAGGGTCTGTCAAGGGAACCTGAGCCAGTCACCAGGGCAGAACTGAGGCCTGGTATCTTGGGGTGTGCCTCTTTAAAGACTGGGGGTTTAGAGAACCACGGGAGTTTGGGAACCTGGCCAGATAGCCTCTCTGCCTGTTTATTTTTGTGTTGGGGGAGCTCGACTAAAGTAGGACCCAGGCCCTGATGCCAGCACCAATCCCAGGCTGCTGCTGCTCTTCTCAGGGTTCCTTGTGGGCCTTGGGACAGAGCAACTTGGGATGGTGGGGGAGGGTGCCACTGCCAGGTCAGACTTATTATGCCAGTTGGACCTTAAGGTTGTTCCTACCGAGTTGGGCACCCAAAGCAGTCCCTGGAAAACTCAGGGAACCCCAGATCCTTCACCAGGCCTTCTTTCACTGGGCAAAGGGAGAGTGTGTGGAAACTGACTAGTTGTGATGAAGGGGATGGCTGGGGCAAGAAGGAGGCGGGGCTGGGGGCAGCTCTGGCCCTGCTGTTCAACTTTAAACTATCCCTGCCTGGCAAAGTGACCCCAGTGAGGCCTACTGCTGTCTTAGCCTGCTTTGCCTCCCCTCCTCTTGGGATGGATCTAATCTCTAGAGGATTATAGAAGAGGCCGTTGAGATTTGCTCCCTGCGAATGTAGGCTGCAAAAAATGGCTTTTGTCTTTTGCCTTCTCCCGGCCTGGTATGGAGAGCTGGCTGCTGTGAGTCCCTGGCCAGTCCTGCAAGCCCCTCCCAGACCTCTCCAACCCTTTTTTGACCAGGGATTGTTAACTGGTTTTCTGATCCTGTACCAACTGTGCAGAATGGGGTGGCCTGTAGCTCTCTGGAGGAGAAATGGCTTGATCAGAGCTCTTTTCTCCTGGAAACCAGTGATTCTACCCCTGGCAGAAGGTATTGGGGAGAACGAGTGTGTATGTGCCTGCAGCTTGAGCCTCAATCCTGTGGGCCTTGCTTGGGCTGGGACTGCCCCTCTCACACCTGTCATGCTGCCCAGCAGGGATTTGGCTGGTGCATTTTGCTCCCTCTATCTGCTCCAACATACATATGCTAGATTTCTTTGAGTCTGGTTTTGAAAAAGAGAAAATAGAGGTTTTGCCTTTTAAAGATTTCTCAAAGGTGAGAGGTGGCATGGGGTAGTGGAGTGAGGTGAGCTGTCAACCCTGCTCTCCACTCCTGCATTCTATGGAGAGTCCCTCCTGTTTGTCCTGAAACAACTTCCTTACGTAGGACTGCACCTTGTTAGCTGTGCCTGCCTTCAAGATGAGCCAGGGACACAGTTCAGAGGGTCTGCAGGGCCAGTGTTCCTTTTGGATCCATCTCGGAGGGCTGACCCAAAATGGGGGTGGGAAGAGGTGTGGTTTGAGTCTCAGGCTGGGAACCAGGAAGTCCTGAGTCCTACTGAAGAGCTGTTCACTCAAGGGCCTGCTGCAGCCTTACACCTCTCCAAGTGTCCATTTCCCCCTTGCCTGGGAAAATGGAGTGAAAGCTGTTGGTCTGGGAGGGAGGCAGGAAGGAGAGTGGGTTGAGATAAATCCCTGTCCTTTTCTTTGCTGTTTTGGACCTCTAAGGTATAGGACTGAGGGGTGCCAGCACAGTTTTACTCCCTACATCTGTACCTACTGTCTGGGATCTCTAGTTCTGTGGAGGAAGCCTGGCGAGACACTAGTCCAGTTTAGATCCAGGGAAAAATTCCTTGGTGTGTATGTGTGTGGGTTTACTGACTGTGAATGATGGGACTGGGTAACCTGGGGTCTTTGCTTAGATACGTTCAGGGGCCTGTTAACTGGGAATCAGCATTGGGATCCCGGTGCTGGACTTCAGGGCTGGGGAAATAGGGACTGAGGGCTCAGGCTTTTTGGAGGTGCCCCCTAGATTATTTTTGGTACAACTTGTATGACATTCTTCTCTTTGCTGCTTAATATCTCATCTTCCATGGCCCCATCCATGGGCTCTGGCTTTGGAGGATGGTCGTAGTCTGTCTCTCAAGGCCAGATGAAGGTGGTTTCTTTACCTTCTTGAGCAGTACCAGCCTTACCAGCTGAGAGGGCTGAGCTTGGGGGAGAGCTGAGGAATTTGCCCCTCTGGCCTTGTGTGAGGCAGCTCTCCTCCTACCTACTGTATTATCATTGTTGCCTTTTACTTCTTGATGTTTGTGACTCTTTTGGCCTCAACTTTGAGAGCAGAGCGGGTAGAGGATCTTTGGGGGTATGTAGTGGTAAGATATAGTAAGATGCAAACAATTAGAAAACTTTAAGAGCCCCTTGGACGTTCTGGGTGTGGTCAGGCCTTGAATGACTGAATGGAAGAGGGGCCTGGCTGCTGCCCTCACCTCCATCTCCCACTTCCCATGGTAGCTTCTAAGGACTCCTTGAAGTTCTGGAGCAGCTTTTCTATGAGCCGGCCAGATGACCACCCTGCTTTCCTTTCAGGTGTGGTTGTGTGGCAGGTTTGGGAAAGAGAGATGGCTTGGGAATGGAGATGATGTGTATCAGGTGATGCTTTACTTTATCCAGTAGGTTCTGAGAGTGTTAGGGGAAAAAGGAATTTTCTTTCCTGTGACATGTCTCCAGAGGGGCATAGCCAGTATCTGGAAATAAAGGGTGAGTTCAGAGCAGGAGGAGTGATATTGTAGTTCTTAGGGAATTGATTTACTGATTTGGGGCACCTTTGAGGGTTCCCCCTTGTCTTGTTTGTCCCAGTCATTCAACCCTAAGTGGCTGACTGGGGTATTTGCCTTCCAGTTTGGGAGGAGAGGCTGTCCTTGCTAAGGGTGGTGTGGTCACTCTGGTTAGCCAAGAAGAGTGGAAAAGGTGAGAGATTAATTTATCAAACTTTTATTGTTTAGAGTTCTGTTTTAGGGATTTCCCCCACCTCACCACCACTTTCTTTAGGAACACTGTATTCTTCTCTGATTAAGAGAAAGGATTTATACTTCCCACTACAAGCTGCTGGCACTTATCCCTTTCTTCCTCCTCCTATAGGGTCCCTTTCCTATTCCTCATGTCTGTAATTATTGTTCCTCTCCCCACCCCCCCGCCCGGCTGTGCTTAATTCCCTCTAAGGTCTAGGAAAATAATACCCAAAGGTGTAGGTCTCAACTTTTTTAGGTATAACTTTAGTGTGTTTCATTAGGCTCTGATACAGGCATGCATTTCTCAGAAGGGACAAGGGACCGTTATTCCCCACCCCCATGTATGTGTGTGGAAACCCTGCTTGAGGGAAGAGGAAGGAAGCTACTCGGCTCTACTGTGCTATGTCCTGCCCTGTTTAGAACTCCTCTGAGTGACTGTATGCTTCCTGAGACTACAATTCCCAGCATGCTTAGCCTCAGGCCTGGCTACACATGCTCAGTAACTCTCAAGGTCCACTTCTGTTAACTACTAGGGATATCTGAAAAGGAAGGGCAGTTGGTGTTGCTAAGGGCAATGACCTGAGACCTTCAGGCTGGGTGAGACCCTGAGCTCAGTTAGGGCATGGGCCAGGGGTTCGTCTGAGCTGGATTTAGGTTGGAAGTGGGTGGAAATTAGGGAGTTTCTTCTTTTGTGATGGTGATGTCCTCGTAGAAACAAGTGGCGGTGGGGGAGATCCATCCATAGCTAGGCTATAGTTCTAGTAGTGTGTTCCATCTCTTGCAGTGCCTCAGACTCTGCCTCTGGGAGAGGGATTTTTGCTGGACTCAGGCTTCCTGGGTCATGACTACCCCTGGGTTGGCACGGACTGGCCTCTAGAATGGCAGCTTACTTGAGACTTGAAGAAAAGGTGTGGGAATAGGGCTCACCAAAAGCCGAAAACCCAGAGGCAAGGCAAACGGCAGTATTAGATATAAATGGATATGCTTCTAGTTGGATGCTATGGCCCCAGGAACTCTTACAGAGGAAGTGGGAAAGTCAAATGGATCCCCTGAGAATCTCTCCAGAGTGCGAGAAGAGGGTATGTGTTTATCTGGGGAGGAAGTGACCCACAGGTTAGGGAGAATGACTTTCTTGTCAGTATAGGAGTTTGTAGTATGGCTTGCTCTGATGTCTGGAGGGTCTGGATGCCTTCTTCCCAGGATTCTGGGAGAAGTGCTTCTTGGGAAGACTTACTAGGCATATAGATCTCTTTCTTGGCACCAACAGGTCTCCCCGAGAGGGCCCTGCCCAGTCGGAGAGAGGGATGGACAGCCAGAAGCTGCCTGGTGAGGATAAAGATTCAGAACCGGCAGGTGAGTAGGACAAATTCTTTGTTTGCTTTTAGATTTCACAGGCAACCTTACATTTCTGGTCCTGGCCCAAGGACATGAGCTAAGTCTATGCAGCAGATAAGTAACGGAACAACTTTGTTCTTTGGGACAACAGTTGAAATATCATCACTCTGATCCACTCAGGTTTTGGATAATCTCATGTATCTGGTGAGTGGACTTTGTATTAAATAGGGATGATGACTGACACATGCTGTTTGTCTGTTTATTCAGCTGATGGACCTGCAGCTTCTGAGGACCCAAGTGCCACTGAGTCAGACCTGCCTAACCCACATGTGGGAGAGGTCTCTGTCCCTAGTTCTGGGAGTCCCAGTCTTCAGGAGACTCCTCAGGACTGCAGGTAACTTGTTTGAGGGCACATAAGGATTTGATTTGAGAGTCTAGGGCTTTCAAGGAAGAGAAATTAGGAAAATGAGTGTCGGGGAAGCATGGGCATGCCAAATCATGGGGTTGCTGGGGGCCTGGCATGGTACTGATGCTTGTGTGTCCACAGTGGGGGTCCGGTGCGGCGTTGTGCTCTCTGTAACTGCGGGGAGCCCAGTCTGCATGGGCAGCGGGAGCTACGGCGCTTTGAGTTGCCATTTGATTGGCCCCGGTGTCCAGTGGTATCCCCTGGGGGGAGCCCAGGGCCCAATGAGGCAGTGCTGCCCAGTGAGGACCTGTCACAGATTGGTTTCCCTGAGGGCCTTACACCTGCCCACCTAGGAGAACCTGGAGGTGAGTGAGGAGAATGGGGCAGCAAATGGGAGAAGGACTGGGTAGTCCTGAGCCATCGATCCTCTTTCTGTTAACTCTTTCCTTTCTGTTTACCTCTTCCCACCTGTAAAGGGTCCTGCTGGGCTCACCATTGGTGTGCTGCGTGGTCGGCAGGCGTATGGGGGCAGGAGGGCCCAGAACTATGTGGTGTGGACAAGGCCATCTTCTCAGGGATCTCACAGGTGGGGCTGGGGCCAAGGGATTGCACAGGTGAAGGGTAGGGCTGGTGGGCTTCTGAAAGTCAGGGTGGAATGAGAAGGAGTGTGGGTATACTGGGGCAGAGCTAGTGCCTGAACTGTTTCTTTCGGGAGAGCTGGCTGACACTGAGGCTCTTTCTTCACCCTGGCAGCGCTGCTCCCACTGCACCAGGCTCGGTGCCTCCATCCCTTGCCGCTCACCTGGATGTCCACGGCTTTACCACTTCCCCTGCGCGACTGCCAGCGGTTCCTTCCTTTCCATGAAAACACTGCAGCTGCTATGCCCAGAGCACAGTGAGGGGGCTGCACATCTGGGTGAGAAGTCCTGATCTTTGGTCATAGGGCAAATGAGAGACCAAGTGTGCCTTGGATTTTTGTACTCTACAGAGCACTGATCAAAGTATAGAATTATATACTGTTGGTCTGCCCCACTAAAATAGGTGTGAACTTTATGAGCACCAGGGGTTTGCCTGTCTCATTTACCGTTGTGTCTCCAGTGCCTAGAACAGCTGGCAGACGTTGGGCAGGCACTCAGTAACTTTGTTATTTGTTCATTCTGTGCCCATGGAGTGCCTGTTTTGTGTACGGCACTGTGCTGAGGCTTACAAGGAATCCATAGCTGACCTGTGGTGTCTCTACCCCCTGCAGAGGAGGCTCGCTGTGCAGTGTGTGAGGGGCCAGGGGAGTTGTGTGACCTGTTCTTCTGTACCAGCTGTGGGCATCACTATCACGGGGCCTGCCTGGACACTGCTCTGACTGCCCGCAAACGTGCTGGCTGGCAGTGCCCTGAATGCAAAGTGTGCCAAGCCTGCAGGTAGGAATGGAAGGGCAGGAGGGAAGTCTTAGGCACAACACAGGTTAGGGTTGAAAATGAGGGCAGTCGGAGAAGACCTGTTAACATGAAAACAACAAAAAAGAAACGAGGGCAGAGAGGACACTGTAATGTTCCCTGTGCCTCTGCAGGAAACCTGGGAATGACTCTAAGATGTTGGTTTGTGAGACGTGTGACAAAGGATACCATACTTTCTGCCTAAAACCACCCATGGAGGAACTGCCTGCTCACTCTTGGAAGTGCAAGGTGAGTGTACCCTGATTCTGCCCTATTGTCCCTAACTCTGCCTCCTACAGCATTCTCTGTCTTGACAAGTCCTGTACTTTTTTTTAGTCTTTGCTGTCTGACCAATGCCTGTTTTGCCCACTCCTTTCCCTTAGGCATGCCGGGTGTGCCGGGCCTGTGGGGCGGGCTCAGCAGAACTGAATCCCAACTCAGAATGGTTTGAGAACTACTCTCTCTGTCACCGCTGTCACAGAGCCCAGGGAGGTCAGCCTGTCAGCTCTGTTGCTGAGCAGCATACCCCTGTGTGTAGCAGGTAAGTGGTGTGGACTGACTGAGATTGGGCTGGCAGGTTGGAAGGACTGAGTTTGGCAGGGTTCTTCTTAAATTGAGTGGACTTTGAGAGGAGAGCCTTAAGGTGGGCAGTGTCATCCACAGCATTCGTGCCTTGCCCCAGTGCGCTCTCTAGGATTTGTTAGCTGGTGAGAGCCACAGTGCCTGCTCCCCTGTACCCTCTGCAGATTTTCACCCCCAGAGTCTGGCGATACCCCCACTGATGAGCCCGATGCTCTGTACGTTGCATGCCAAGGGCAGCCAAAGGGTGGGCACGTGACCTCTATGCAACCCAAGGAACCGGGGCCCCTGCAATGTGAAGCCAAACCACTAGGTGAGTAGGGTTTGAGGGTCCCTGAAATTCATCCCCTTTTATTCTGTGACAAGAGACAGTTTGTGCATTGCCCCAGACCCTGCACTTCCTGTGGGGTAGATCTGAGCTAGATAGGAGCATCGTGTTGTTGTGTCTGCAGGGAGAGCAGGGGTCCAACTTGAGCCCCAGTTGGAGGCCCCCCTAAATGAGGAGATGCCACTGCTGCCCCCACCTGAGGAGTCACCCCTGTCCCCACCACCTGAGGAATCACCCACATCCCCACCGCCTGAGGCATCACGCCTGTCCCCACCACCTGAGGACTCGCCCGCATCCCCGCTTCCTGAGGCATTGCACCTGTCCCGGCCGCCGGAGGAATCGCCCCTCTCTCCGCCGCCTGAGGAGTCTCCTCTGTCTCCCCCACCTGAATCATCACCTTTTTCTCCACTGGAGGAGTCGCCCTTCTCTCCACTGGAGGAGTCGCCCCCGTCTCCTGCACTTGAGACGCCTCTATCCCCACCACCTGAAGCATCGCCCCTGTCCGCACCATTTGAGGAATCTCCCTTGTCCCCGCCACCTGAGGAACTGCCCACTTCCCCGCCACCTGAAGCATCTCGCCTGTCTCCACCGCCTGAGGAGTCACCCATGTCCCCTCCACCTGAAGAGTCACCCATGTCTCCACCACCAGAGGCATCTCGTCTGTTCCCACCATTTGAAGAGTCTCCCCTGTCCCCTCCACCTGAGGAGTCTCCCCTCTCCCCACCACCTGAGGCATCACGCCTGTCCCCACCACCTGAGGACTCGCCTATGTCCCCACCACCTGAAGAATCACCTATGTCCCCACCACCTGAGGTATCGCGCCTGTCCCCGCTGCCTGCGGTGTCACGCCTGTCTCCACCGCCTGAGGAATCTCCCTTGTCCCCACCGCCTGAGGAGTCTCCCACGTCCCCTCCACCTGAGGCTTCACGCCTCTCCCCACCACCTGAGGACTCCCCCACATTCCCACCACCTGAGGACTCCCCCACATCCCCACCACCTGAGAACTCACCCACATCCCCACCACCTGAGGACTCGCTTATGTCCCTGCCGCTGGAGGAGTCACCCCTGTCACCACTACCTGAGGAGCCACAACTCTGCCCCCCATCTGAGGAGCCGCACCTGTCCCCCCGGCCTGAGGAGCCGCACCTATCTCCGCAGCCTGAGGAGCCACACCTGTCCCCCCAGCCTGAGGAGCCATGCCTGTGCGCTGTGCCTGAGGAGCCACACTTGTCCCCCCAGGCTGAGGGACCACATCTGTCCCCTCAGCCTGAGGAATTGCACCTGTCCCCCCAGACTGAGGAGCCACACCTGTCTCCTGTGCCTGAGGAGCCATTTTTGTCCCCCCAGCCTGAGGAATCACACCTGTCCCCCCAGTCTGAGGAACCATGCCTTTCCCCCCGGCCTGAGGAATCGCACCTGTCCCCTCAGCTTGAGGAGCCACCTCTGTCCCCTCGGCCTGAAGAGCACCCCGAGGAGCCAGGCCAATGCCCTGCACCTGAGGAGTTGCCCTTGTTCCCTCCCGCCGGGGAACCATCCTTATCTCCCTTGCTTGGAGAGCCAGCCCTGTCTGAGCCTGGGGAACCACCTCTGTCCCCTCTGCCTGAGGAGCTGCCCTTGTCCCCGTCTGGGGAGCCATCCTTGTCGCCTCAGCTGATGCCACCAGGTAAGGGAAAGTTAGTACCCTCTTACTCTGGAACAGCTGTAACTGTTCATGGCATGTCTGATCTAAGAGCCCTTCTTTTTTCTCTTTCCTTCCAGATCCCCTTCCTCCTCCGCTCTCACCCATTATCACAGCTGTGGCCCCACCGGCTCTGTCTCCTTTGGGGGAGTTAGAGTACCCCTTTGGTGCCAAAGGGGACAGTGACCCTGAGTCACCCTTGGCTGCCCCCATCCTGGAGACACCCATCAGCCCTCCACCAGAAGCTAACTGCACTGACCCTGAGCCTGTCCCCCCTATGATCCTTCCTCCATCTCCAGGCTCCCCAGTGGGGCCGGCTTCTCCCATCCTGATGGAGCCCCTTCCCCCTCAGTGTTCGCCACTCCTTCAGCATTCCTTGGCTCCCCAAAACTCCCCTCCTTCCCAGTGCTCCCCTCCTGCCCTGCCACTGTCCGTTCCCTCCCCGTTGAGTCCCATAGGGAAGGTAGTGGGGGTCTCAGATGAGCCTGAGCTGCACGAGATGGAGACTGAGAAAGTTCCAGAACCTGAATGCCCAGCCTTGGAACCCAGTGCCACCAGTCCTCTCCCTTCCCCGATGGGGGACCTCTCCTGCCCTGCCCCCAGCCCTGCCCCAGCCCTGGATGACTTCTCTGGCCTAGGGGAAGACACAGCCCCTCTGGATGGGATTGATGCTCCGGGTTCACAGCCAGAGGCTGGACAGACCCCTGGCAGTTTGGCTAGTGAACTTAAAGGCTCCCCTGTGCTCCTGGACCCTGAGGAGCTGGCCCCCGTGACCCCTATGGAGGTCTACCCCGAATGCAAGCAAACAGCAGGGCAGGGCTCACCATGTGAAGAACAGGAAGAGCCACGTGCACCAGTGGCCCCCACACCACCCACTCTCATCAAATCCGACATTGTTAATGAGATCTCTAATCTGAGCCAGGGTGATGCCAGTGCCAGTTTTCCTGGCTCAGAGCCCCTCCTGGGCTCTCCTGACCCGGAGGGGGGTGGCTCCCTGTCCATGGAGCTGGGGGTCTCTACAGATGTTAGTCCAGCCCGAGATGAGGGCTCCCTACGGCTCTGTACCGACTCACTGCCAGAGACTGATGATTCACTATTGTGCGATGCTGGAACAGCTATCAGCGGAGGCAAAACTGAGGGGGAGAAGGGGCGGCGGCGCAGCTCCCCAGCCCGTTCCCGCATAAAACAGGTGAGGGACTATCTAGCTGCGGGATGTGATCAGAGTTAGCCCTGTCAGAGGTATAGTCCTGTGTCACTGATACTTTCCCACCTTGCTTTGTGAATCCTATACTTGGAGATCCTTTATTCCAATTATTAAGGAGAAAATACTAATACATAGAAGGGACGAGTAAGTTGCCCAGATTCATGATTACTCAGTAATAGAATTGGGACCAGAAACTTGGTTCTTTCAAGTCACCGTTTTTTCTCCATGTCCATGTTGGCCACTCTTGGGAGGGGAAGAATGGGTTTGGGCTACAGCTATGCACTTGTTGATATCTGGGAGTTTGCCCTTTTCCCCTGCCCTGAGTGGGACTCCTGGGCTTATTACCTGTCTTACTGTGTCCATTTGTCACTTCTTCTGTTCAAGTGTGTAAACCCAACACACTAACCCTTGACATGTTCCTGTCATTGTCCCCTTCTTTCACTCAGGGTCGCAGCAGCAGTTTCCCAGGAAGACGCCGGCCTCGTGGAGGAGCCCATGGAGGACGTGGTAGAGGACGGGCCCGACTAAAGTCAACTGCTTCTTCCATTGAGACTCTGGTAGTAAGGAGATGCCTCCTATTCCTCCCATCCCCCGACCATGCTTTAGCACCCTCTGAGTCCTTCCAGTCCCTTGCATGCTTGCCTACCTGCCTGCTTGTCTAGGGCCTGTCTGGCTATGTCTGAATTCCTGTCCACTTGGCCCCCAGGTTTTTCTGAAATCTCTGCTATCAGGCTGAGGCCCAGTTTGGGAGCTGGGGTGTTCTGTCCGTTATTTCTGGCTTTTGGCCTTCATCTTAGCCAGGGGTTAACACTTTCTTCCCCCAACACCAAAGAGGAAAGTATCTTGGTGGGGGCAGATTTATCTGCCTCACTTTCTACAACTCTCTCCCCATCAGGTTGCTGACATTGATAGCTCTCCCAGTAAGGAGGAGGAGGAGGAAGATGACGACACCATGCAGAATACCGTGGTTCTCTTCTCCAACACAGACAAATTTGTCCTAATGCAGGTACCATACAGTGAGACGTGGCACACTGAACATTGTGTATGTTTGTGTTTTGATGAGAGAATTGATGGGGAAAACTGGACCTACTTTTGGGGATACCCAGCTAATGAGAAAACAGACCATGAATTCTAATCATGTTGTTCATTGGTTTGTCCATCCATCACATTTCTCTTGAGTGTCTCCTCTGAACTTGGCACTAAGCTAGGAGCTAGAGAAATAGCAGTGAAAAAGTCTTTGCCCTATTGAAGTTTATAGCTTAGGGAACTTACATGTGTCCTCACTTGAATAGTCTTTAAGCTGATAGAATTTTGTCACATATGTGATTCTCACCTGACCAGTCTTTACCCCATCTTATCTTCCTTTAATTTCTTCTTACCTTTACCCATGTCAGGCTTTATAAATTCAAGTGACCTGACTAGGTGAGTGAGGCATCCTAGGAAGGAGCAGGGTCCCTTGGTAGCTTACAGCGTCCTAATGCTGTGAGATGGGGTTCCTCACTCTCTGGTCGCAAATCAGTGTTGTAGCATCATAGTAGGCTGGATCTGAGTGGGATGGGGAGATCTAGTTGGACATTCGGGTTTCTCTGTGTTTCCCCAGGACATGTGTGTGGTATGTGGCAGCTTTGGCCGGGGAGCAGAGGGCCACCTCCTTGCCTGTTCACAGTGCTCTCAGTGCTATCACCCTTACTGTGTCAACAGCAAGGTGAGTTCGGGCCCAAGAGGTGTAGGCTGGGAAATAGGGTCAGTTATTTCTTTTTTTTTTTTTTTTTTTTTTTTGAGATGGAGTCTCGCTGTGCTCCCAGGCTGGAGTGCAGTGGCGTGATCTCGGCTCACTGCAAGCTCCGCCTCCCGGGTTCGCGCCATTCTCCCACCTCAGCCTCCCAAGTAGCTGAGACTACAGGCGCCCGCCACCACGCCCGGCTAGTTTTTTGTATTTTTAGTGGAGACGGGGTTTCACCATGTTAGCCAGGATAGTCTCGATCTCCTGACCTCGTGATCCACCCGCCTCGGCCTCCCAAAGTGCTGGGATTACAGGCTTGAGCCACCGCGCCCGGCCAGGGTCAGTTATTTCTTACCTTAGTTCCTTGTCCTGGCCATACGACCTCTTAAAGTGGCCATTGGTCATGGATGTTGTTCATTAGTCACCAGTGGTTATCAAACTTTTCTTGGGGAAAAATACTTTGGAACTCATGGTGGACTTCATAGTTTCTTTGTGGTAGACCCTGACCTGCTGGTATAATTCAGTCCATTGTAAAACATAACAACATGGCCGGGCATGGTGGCTCCCACCTGTAATCCCAGCACTTGGGGAGGCCTAGGCGGGTGGATCACCTGAGATTAGGAGTTCAAGACCATCGTGGCCAACATGGTGAAACCCTGTCTCTACTAAAAATACAAAAATTAGCTGAGTGTGGTAGCATGTGCCTGTAATCCCAGGAACTCGGGAGGCCGAGGCAGGAAAATTGCTTGAACCTGGGAGGCGGATGTTGCAGTGAGCTGAGATCGTGCCACTGCACTCCAGCCTGGGCAATAGAGTGAGCTCTGTCTCAAAAAAAAAAAAAAAGAAAAAAGAAAAATTGGGGGACCTAATTCTGTCTACAGTCTCTTCTTAGGGACTTGGCTAGTGGAAAGACTGCCATTCCATTCACAATGAGGCAGTGGCTAGTGCAGCTCTTCTCTGATCAGCAGAGATCATTGGGAATCTAAGTTTAGAGTCACTGTTTTGGGGACAAGGGTGCTCTGTCTAAGTCTCCCTGTGCTCAAATGGAGGCCTAGTCTCTGCATTGAGGTTCCTCCAGCCTCACCCTTAGAAGTCCCACCTCCTAGGCTGGGCATGGTGGCGCATACCTGTAATCCCAGCACTTCACTTCAGGAGGCTGAGGCAGGTGGATCACCCAAGGTCAGGAGTTTGTGACCAGCCTGACTAACATGGTGAAACCCTGTCTCTACTAAATACAAGAAAATTAGCTGGGCATGGTGGCAGGTACCTGTAATTCCAGCTACCTGGGAGGCTGAGACAGGAGAATTGCTTGTACCTGGGAGGTGGAGGTTGCAGTGAGCCAAGATCGCGCCATTGCACTCCAGCCTGGGGAACAAGAGCAAAACTCCGTCCTCCCCCCCAAAAAAAAAGAAGTTCCACCTCCTTTCCACTTCACACCCTGAGAAGTTCCCGTTTTCTGCCTCAGATCACCAAGGTGATGCTGCTTAAGGGCTGGCGTTGTGTGGAGTGTATTGTGTGCGAGGTGTGCGGCCAGGCCTCCGACCCCTCACGCCTGCTGCTCTGTGATGACTGTGATATTAGCTACCACACATACTGCCTGGACCCCCCACTGCTCACCGTCCCCAAGGGTGGCTGGAAGTGCAAGTGGTAAGGAGACTGTGATCTTTATTGGAGCCCTGGGGCCTTGAGATGTTAAAGTGGATATGATGTTGAGTATGTGACAGAGGCTGGGTTTAGGAGGCCAGGCTGGTGGCTTGGGTTCCTGGTGAGGGGACTTCTGGGTACTTTGGATAGGTTGGGTGCTCAGGCTCTGTTTTCCTGCTCCTACCAGGTGTGTGTCTTGTATGCAGTGTGGGGCTGCCTCCCCTGGCTTCCACTGTGAATGGCAGAATAGTTACACACACTGTGGGCCCTGTGCCAGCCTGGTGACCTGCCCTATCTGTCATGCTCCTTATGTAGAAGAGGACCTACTAATCCAGTGTCGTCACTGTGAACGGTGAGAACATCCCTTTCTCTTCATGTTGGCCCTGTTGCTAGCCTCGCATTGCCTGAGCTCATTTCCTCCAGTCTCTGTTCTCCAGGTGGATGCATGCTGGCTGTGAGAGCCTCTTCACAGAGGACGATGTGGAGCAGGCAGCCGATGAAGGCTTTGACTGTATCTCCTGCCAGCCCTACGTGGTAAAGCCTGTGGGTGAGTACCAGCTGCTGGGTAGGGGGAGGAGTCCGGGCAGGGGTACCTTGCTTTGGGACAGGACCTCAGCCACCTCCGTTTGTCCTTCTCTCCATAGCACCTGTTGCACCTCCAGAGCTGGTGCCCATGAAGGTGAAAGAGCCTGGTGAGTCACAGAAATTTTGAATGCCAAAGCCAGACCAGACGTCAGACATCATCTGGTCTAACTCCAACCCCCCAGCTTCATCTCCTCATTTTAAGAGGAGGAAACTCAGACCCAGAGAAGTTAAGTGGCCTGCCCAAGGTTACCTAGTGAGTTAGTGGCAAAGTTATGACTAGAACCAAGTTCTCCAGCTTCCTGGGCAGTGTTCCTTTCATCAGGCACCATGGCCTCTTTACTGCCAGAATTTCATCTTCAGAACTCTTTTTTTTTTTTTTTTTTTGAGATGGAGTCTCACTCTGTCACCCAGGCTAGAGTGCAGTGACACAATCTTGGCACACTGCAAGCTCCGCCTCCTGGGTTCACACCATTCTCCTGCCTCAGCCTCCCGAGTAGCTGAGACTACAGGCGCCCGCCACCATGCCCAGCTAATTTTTTGTATTTGTAGTAGAGACGGGGTTTCACTGTGTTAGCCAGTACGGTCTCGATCTCCTGACCTTGTGATCTGCCTGCCTTGGCCTCCCAAAGTGCTGGGATTACAGGCGTGAGCCACCGCGCCCGGCCGAGAACATAACTCTTTTTTATCAGTGAAAGGGGCCAGGGACATCTCCTTTATCGTGATATGGCACTGCTCCTAGCATCTAGGACACTGTGTGCTGGCGTTCAGCAAGTAGGGGCCCTCATAGCCCCAGACAGCAAGATAATCACCCTAGTGACGCTAGTTAATCGTGAGCAAAGGCAGGCTTCTGAGTTACAGTTCCTCTCTGAATCTCCCTGGGTCACTGACAGAGAACTCGGGCCTCAGCCAGTGCCTTAGGTGGTCTGTTCTCCCCAGCAGTTAGACCCTAAGCTGGACTTTTGTCACTGTCTTTGTCTCAGCTAAGGACGTAGGTTGAAACTTGCAGTTCTGGTTTCCCTGGGTCTTCCATCCAGGGATCACACACTCTCCTCTAATGCAGAGCCCCAGTACTTTCGCTTCGAAGGTGTGTGGCTGACAGAAACTGGCATGGCCTTGCTGCGTAACCTGACCATGTCACCACTGCACAAGCGGCGCCAGCGGCGAGGACGGCTTGGCCTCCCAGGCGAGGCAGGATTGGAGGGTTCTGAGCCATCAGAGGCCCTTGGTCCTGATGACAAGAAGGATGGGGACCTGGACACCGATGAGTTGCTCAAGGGTGAAGGTTAGCTTGGGGAATCTTAGGGAGCGGCAGAATAGTGGGAGCATGCCTCTGGGAGTGGGATGTTGGGTGGGGGCTACATTGCCACTCACAGTTACCCTTAAGCACTGCTGGTCTTGTCTAAGTGGCTCTGAGGCAAGGTCCTCAGCTCTCTCCATGGCAGGATGACAAGGTTAAAAGGGCCTATAGTTCTGATCTGCCTCTATCTCTTCTGTCACCATATGCAGGTGGTGTGGAGCACATGGAGTGCGAAATTAAACTGGAGGGCCCTGTCAGCCCTGATGTGGAGCCTGGCAAAGAGGAGACCGAGGAAAGCAAAAAACGCAAGCGTAAACCCTATCGGCCTGGTGAGGTCCTGGGATGGGTGTGTGGGGTGGTGGGGTGGCTTGGTGCAGCTCAATAGGTCCCCCAGCGGCTTCTCATCCGCAGCTCTGCCTCCTCATAGGCATTGGTGGTTTCATGGTGCGACAGCGGAAATCCCACACACGCACGAAAAAGGGGCCAGCTGCACAGGCGGAGGTGTTGAGTGGGGATGGGCAGCCCGACGAGGGTGAGACGGGTGAGGGCACCAGTGGGGCCTGGGAGAAGGTGGGGCAATGCTAGAGAGACCCAGTGGGTGGACTCATTGAAAGGGCCAAGAGGGTGGTAGACCCAGCTGGTGTTGTGGGAGAGTGTAGGCACAAAGTGTCACCCTGCAAGTTGGGAGCAGCATGCCCTCAACCCAAGTGTGACACTTCTGTTCTGTCCACAGTGATACCTGCTGACCTGCCTGCAGAGGGTACCGTGGAGCAGAGCTTAGCTGAAGGGGATGAGAAGAAGAAGCAACAGCGGCGAGGGCGCAAGAAGAGCAAACTGGAGGACATGTTCCCTGCTTACCTGCAGGTGGGTCTCAGGCTCCAAGCAGTGAGGGAGGTGTCTGTGCCCTATAGGGCATGAAGAAACCTGTTTCTCCTTGACTGCCCCACAGGAAGCCTTCTTTGGGAAGGAGCTGCTGGACCTGAGCCGTAAGGCCCTTTTTGCAGTTGGGGTGGGCCGGCCAAGCTTTGGACTAGGAACCCCAAAAGCCAAGGGAGATGGAGGCTCAGAAAGGAAGGAACTCCCCACATCGCAGAAAGGTTAGTTATGTGGGAGTAAGTGGTCTGAGAGAATCCGACTTCCTTCTGGCTTAGGAGCTGGCAGCTTATTTGATGGGAAATGGACTGGCCTCCAGGAGTCAAGTGGGGGGTCAAGGGTCCTGGCCTGTAGGGCTGTGGGACTGGAGACTTGCTCTGGGCATCAGATGTAGGACATCTCTGATTGGAGTGGGGCCTCTTGCTCATAGGAGATGATGGTCCAGATATTGCAGATGAAGAATCCCGTGGCCTCGAGGGCAAAGCTGATACACCAGGTGAGGGCTGCCAGGGGGACT
This sequence comes from Theropithecus gelada, assembly GCF_003255815.1. Lineage (NCBI taxonomy): Eukaryota > Metazoa > Chordata > Mammalia > Primates > Cercopithecidae > Theropithecus > Theropithecus gelada. Next base: position 8,209,891 of record NC_037679.1, on the reverse strand, counting down.
GTGTCCTGCCTTGGCCTTGCCTCTGTCCCTCTGCTATGCCCCTGAGCATTGTCAGGGGTTGGAGGCTGGAAACTGTCCCATGGCCCTCTGTGGTTCAGAGTGGCCATGACCCATACTGGCCTTGACCCATGGGTTTCTCCTGGCATTTACAGGACCTGAGGATGGGGGCGTGAAGGCATCTCCAGTGCCCAGTGACCCTGAGAAGCCAGGCACCCCGGGTGAAGGGATGCTTAGCTCTGACTTAGACAGGATTTCCACAGAAGGTGAGGCTGTGACCCACACCTGTTTGTGTATAAGGGTTTTCTGTGGGAGAAGGAGGAGGTCCTATCTGTGGGACTATGATCTGTACAGCTTCTCTGGTGGGGAGTCCTGGGCACCTACCTCATTTGTAGACCTGTTGTGTCACCTGAACTTCCCAGTCTTCCTCAGCAGTATCCTTCATTCCCCCACAGAACTGCCCAAGATGGAATCCAAGGACCTGCAGCAGCTCTTCAAGGATGTTCTGGGCTCTGAACGAGAGCAGCATCTGGGTTGCGGAACCCCTGGCCTAGAAGGCAGCCGTACGCCACTGCAGAGACCCTTTCTTCAAGGTGATACGGGTGGGAGTGGTCTGAAGACTGACATAACCAAGCTTGCCTCCAGGATGATCCAGTCGCTCTCTTTTCTCTGATCCTGTTCATCTTGTAGGTGGACTCCCTTTGGGCAATCTGCCCTCCAGCAGCCCAATGGACTCCTACCCAGGCCTCTGCCAGTCCCCGTTCCTGGATTCTAGGTTGGTGTCTCTGTGTAAACTTCGTGGGCAGTCCCCGTTGTCCTTTCCCTCCATCTGAGTTCATGCCTTGCCTCCTTCGGACTCCTGCAGCACTTCCCCTGTTCCTCCCCATTCCCTTGTTAGTGGCCCTCCTCTTTTGGGGCAGGGCAGTGGCCTGAGGCTCTGGGCAGTTGGTCTGGGGTGGGACTTGGCATCCCTGCGCCCTGTGACTCTCTGCCCCTGCGCCCCAGGGAGCGCGGGGGCTTCTTTAGCCCGGAACCCGGTGAGCCCGACAGCCCCTGGACAGGCTCAGGTGGCACCACGCCCTCCACCCCCACAACCCCCACCACGGAGGGTGAGGGCGACGGACTCTCCTATAACCAGCGGAGTCTTCAGCGCTGGGAGAAGGATGAGGAGTTGGGCCAGCTGTCCACCATCTCACCCGTGCTCTATGCCAACATTAATTTTCCTAATCTCAAGCAAGATTACCCAGGTACCTGTGGGACGAGGGCAAAGGAGACAGCCTGGCAACATGGCAGGTGGAAGGGTCGCCTGCCAAGTCTCCTCTGACTCACTCCCTCTGCCCTCCAGACTGGTCAAGCCGTTGCAAACAAATTATGAAGCTCTGGAGAAAGGTTCCAGCAGCTGACAAAGCCCCCTACCTGGTGAGACAGAAAGGAGCATGGGTTAGCATGAGAACTGAGAGGGAGGAAGGGATCTTTGGGTAATTTACTTCAGTTCTTTCCACTCCCCACTCCTAAAGCAGCTGGGCCCGAAGGGATCAGCTTCTGGGTAGGGAGTGTGAAAACACTGTACAGTATGGGGGCGGGGCATGAGACCAAGCACTAGGCCCTAAGGCTGTGTCCTGTATCTCTCAGCAAAAGGCCAAAGATAATCGGGCAGCTCACCGCATCAACAAGGTGCAGAAGGTGAGTGGGGCTGGGCTGGGGTGTAGCAGTCCTCTAGTGGGTGGCCTCTCTTGAGGGTGGAGGGCTGTGGGGCCTGCCTGCAGCAGCCTGACTGCCCTGTGCCTGGTCTCCTCCTGTAGCAGGCTGAGAGCCAGATCAACAAGCAGACCAAGGTGGGCGACGTAGCCCGTAAGACTGACCGACCGGCCCTACATCTCCGCATTCCCCCTCAGCCAGGGGCACTGGGCAGCCCGCCCCCGGCTGCTGCCCCCACCATTTTCATTGGCAGCCCCGCTACCCCCGCCGGCTTGTCTACCTCTGCGGACGGGTTCCTGAAGCCGCCGGCGGGCTCGGTGCCCGGCCCTGACTCGCCTGGTGAGCTCTTTCTCAAGCTCCCACCCCAGGTGCCCGCCCAAGTGCCTTCACAGGACCCCTTTGGACTGACCCCCGCCTATCCCCTGGAGCCCCGCTTCCCCACGGCACCACCCACCTATCCCCCCTATCCTAGTCCGACGGGGGCCCCTGCGCAGCCCCCGATGCTGGGCGCCTCATCTCGTCCTGGGACTGGCCAGCCAGGGGAATTCCACACTACCCCACCTGGCACCCCCCGACACCAGCCCTCCACACCTGACCCATTCCTCAAACCCCGCTGCCCCTCGCTGGATAACTTGGCTGTGCCTGAGAGCCCTGGGGTAGGGGGAGGCAAGGCTTCCGAGCCCCTGCTGTCGCCCCCACCTTTTGGGGAGTCCCGGAAGGCCCTAGAGGTGAAGAAGGAAGAGCTTGGGGCATCCTCTCCTAGCTATGGGCCCCCAAACCTGGGCTTTGTTGACTCACCCTCCTCAGGCCCCCACCTGGGTGGCCTGGAGTTAAAGACACCTGATGTCTTCAAAGCCCCCCTGACCCCTCGGGCATCTCAGGTAGAGCCCCAGAGCCCGGGCTTGGGCCTAAGGCCCCAGGAGCCACCCCCTGCCCAGGCTTTGGCCCCTTCTCCTCCAAGTCACCCGGACATCTTTCGCACTGGCTCCTACCCTGACCCCTATGCTCAGCCCCCATTGACTCCTCGGCCCCAGCCTCCGCCACCTGAGAGCTGCTGTGCTCTGCCCCCTCGCTCACTGCCTTCCGACCCTTTCTCCCGAGTGCCTGCCAGTCCTCAGTCCCAGTCCAGCTCCCAGTCTCCACTGACACCCCGTCCTCTGTCTGCTGAAGCTTTTTGCCCATCCCCCGTTACCCCTCGCTTCCAGTCCCCTGACCCTTATTCTCGCCCACCCTCACGCCCTCAGTCCCGTGACCCATTTGCCCCATTGCATAAGCCACCCCGACCCCAGCCCCCTGAAGTTGCCTTTAAGGCTGGGTCTCTAGCCCACACTTCGCTGGGGGCTGGGGGTTTCCCAGCAGCCCTGCCCTCGGGGCCGGCAGGTGAGCTCCATACCAAGGTCCCAAGTGGGCAGCCCCCCAATTTTGTCCGGTCCCCTGGGACGGGAGCATTTGTGGGCACCCCCTCTCCCATGCGTTTCACTTTCCCTCAGGCAGTAGGGGAGCCTTCCCTAAAGCCCCCTGTCCCTCAGCCTGGTCTCCCGCCACCCCATGGGATCAACAGCCATTTTGGGCCCGGCCCCACCTTGGGCAAGCCTCAAAGCACAAACTACGCAGTAGCCACAGGGAACTTCCACCCATCGGGCAGCCCCCTGGGGCCCAGCAGCGGGTCCACAGGGGAGAGCTATGGGCTGTCCCCGCTACGCCCCCCGTCAGTTCTGCCACCACCTGCACCCGACGGATCCCTCCCCTACCTGTCCCATGGAGCCTCACAGCGATCAGGCATCACCTCTCCTGTCGAAAAGCGAGAAGACCCAGGGGCTGGAATGGGTAGCTCTTTGGCGACACCTGAACTCCCAGGTACCCAGGACCCAGGCATGTCCGGCCTTAGCCAAACAGAGCTGGAGAAGCAACGGCAAGTAAGTTGATACTGTGGAGCTAAGCCCCACATATCACTGCTGTCTCTGGGTCAGCCCCATGATTAGAGTAGAATGGGCTTATTCCTCTTCTGCTTTTTTTTTTTTTTGCACAGCGCCAGCGACTACGAGAGCTGCTGATTCGGCAGCAGATCCAGCGCAACACGCTGCGGCAGGAGAAGGAAACAGCTGCAGCAGCTGCAGGAGCAGTGGGACCTCCAGGCAGCTGGGGTGCTGAGCCCAGCAGCCCTGCCTTTGAGCAGCTGAGTCGAGGCCAGACCGCCTTTGCTGGGACTCAGGTAGGTAGAGTGACAAGGGATAGTGGGGCCAGGAAACTGAAGGTTGCCCCACCTTCATCTACCTTGTCTCTTCTAGGACAAGAGCAACCTTGTGGGGCTGCCCCCAGGCAAGCTGAGTGGCCCCATCCTGGGGCAAGGGTCCTTCCCTGGCGATGACCGACTCTCCCGGCCACCTCCACCAGCCACGCCTTCCTCTATGGATGTGAACAGCCGGTGAGACTCCAGGAGGTTCCCTGGGGGTAAACCAAGGGGTATGAATTTTATCACTGTCGCACGCTCTTGTGATTTTCCTGTAGCACTAATCCTTTTCCAGTATCACTTTCTCTTCTTCCTCATTCCGTTTCTTCCTCACTGCATTAATTCTATCCTTCCTCACTGCCGTAAGCCTATGTTCTTGCTCCTTTTCATCTGATTTCATCTCACTGACTACTGTATATTCTTCCAGGCAACTGGTAGGAGGCTCCCAAGCTTTCTATCAGCGAGCACCCTATCCTGGGTCCCTGCCCTTACAGCAGCAACAGCAACAACTGTGGCAGCAGCAACAGGCAACAGCAGCAACCTCCATGCGATTTGCCATGTCAGCTCGCTTTCCATCAACTCCTGTACCTGAACTTGGCCGCCAAGCTCTAGGTTCCCCATTGGCGGGAATTCCCACCCGTCTGCCAGGCCCTGGTGAACCAGTGCCTGGTCCAGCTGGTCCTGCCCAGTTCATTGAGCTGCGGCACAATGTACAGAAAGGACTGGGACCTGGGGGCACTCCGTTTCCTGGTCAGGGCCCACCTCAGAGACCCCGTTTTTACCCTGTAAGTGAGGACCCCCACCGACTGGCTCCTGAAGGGCTTCGGGGCCTGGCGGTATCAGGTCTTCCCCCACAGAAACCCTCAGCCCCACCGGCCCCTGAATTGAACAACAGTCTACATCCGACACCCCACACCAAGGGTCCTACCCTGCCAACTGGCTTGGAGCTGGTCAGCCGACCTGCCTCGAGCACTGAGCTTGGCCGCCCCACTCCTCTGGCCCTGGAAGCTGGGAAGTTGCCCTGTGAGGATCCCGAGCTGGATGATGATTTTGATGCCCACAAGGCCCTAGAGGATGATGAAGAGCTTGCTCACCTGGGTCTGGGTGTGGATGTGGCCAAGGGTGATGATGAACTGGGCACCTTAGAAAACCTGGAGACGAATGACCCCCACTTGGATGACCTGCTCAATGGAGATGAGTTTGACCTGCTGGCATATACTGATCCTGAGCTGGACACTGGGGACAAGAAGGACATCTTCAATGAGCACCTGAGGCTGGTAGAATCAGCTAATGAGAAGGCTGAACGGGAGGCCCTGCTGCGTGGGGTGGAGCCAGGACCCTTGGGCCCTGAGGAGCGCCCTCCTCCTGCTGCTGATGCCTCTGAGCCCCGCCTGGCATCTGTGCTCCCTGAGGTGAAGCCTAAGGTGGAGGAGGGTGGACGCCACCCTTCCCCTTGCCAGTTCACCATTGCTACCCCCAAGGTAGAGCCCGCACCTGCTGCCAATTCCCTTGGCCTGGGGCTAAAGCCAGGACAGAGCGTGATGGGCAGCCGGGATACCCGGATGGGCACAGGGCCATTTTCTAGCAGTGGGCACACAGCTGAGAAGGGCTCCTTTGGGGCCACAGGAGGACCACCAGCTCACCTGCTGACCCCCAGCCCACTGAGTGGCCCAGGAGGATCCTCCCTGCTAGAAAAGTTTGAGCTCGAGAGTGGGGCTTTGACCTTGCCTGGTGGACCTGTAGCATCTGGGGATGAGCTAGACAAGATGGAGAGCTCACTGGTAGCCAGCGAGTTACCCCTGCTCATTGAGGACCTGTTGGAGCATGAGAAGAAGGAGCTACAGAAGAAGCAGCAACTTTCAGCACAGTTGCAGCCTGCCCAACAACAGCAGCAACAGCAGCAGCAGCAGCATTCCCTACTGTCTGCACCAGGCCCTGCCCAGGCCATGTCTTTGCCACATGAGGGTTCTTCTCCCAGTTTGGCTGGGTCCCAGCAGCAGCTTTCCCTGGGTCTTGGAGGTGCCCGACAGCCAGGCTTGCCCCAACCACTGATGCCTACCCAGCCACCAGCTCATGCCCTCCAACAGCGCCTGGCTCCATCCATGGCTATGGTGTCCAATCAAGGGCATATGCTAAGTGGGCAGCATGGAGGGCAGGCAGGCTTGGTACCCCAGCAGAGTTCACAGCCAGTGCTATCACAGAAGCCCATGGGCACCATGCCACCTTCCATGTGCATGAAGCCACAGCAACTGGCAATGCAGCAGCAGCTGGCAAACAGCTTCTTTCCAGATACAGGTAACCTCGGCTAGTAACATAGCCAAGTTACTCAGGGTGATCGTTGTTATCACTAAATGGGCACTGAGGCTAGAGACCTCAAATAATCCCTACTTAAGATGGGACACAAGGAACTTTGGCTAAATATCATACTAGTGGTAGAGGCAGAAACACTGTAGCTTTTAAGAAGAGAGAACAGTTCTGGCATATACTAGGCATATGGCAGATGTTTGAATAAATGGAATAAATGTATGAATGAAGCCTAAGTAGCAGAGCCTTTGTGGCTGTAGTGAAGTTGAAAGCTTAGGACTTTGAAGAGTAGTGGTGCAAAAAAAAGCAGTTGAGGTCGGGCACGATGGCTCATGCCTGTAATCCCAGCACTTTGGGAGGCCGAGGCAGGTGGATCACTTAAGATCAGGAATTCAAGACCAGCCTGGCCAAGATGATGAAACCCTATCTCTACTAAAAATACAAAAATTAGCTGGGTGTGAGCCAGGCGTGGTGGTGCATCCCTGTAATCCCAACTACTTGGGAGGCTGAGGCAGGAGAATTGCTTGACCCCAGGAGGCAGAGGTTTTGGTGAGCCAAGATCGCCTCATTGCACTCCAGCTTGGGCAACAAGAACGAAACTCCATCTCAAAAATAAATAAATAAATAAATAAATAAAAATTAGCTGGGTGTGGTGGTGCATGCCTGTAGTTCCAGCTTCTCGAGAGGCTAAGACAGGAGAACTGCTTGAACCCAGGAGGTGGAGGTTGCAGTTAGCTGAGATCACGCCATTGCACCCCAGCCTGGGCAACAGAGCGAGACTCTGTCTTTAAAAAAAAAAAATTGGGATAGGTGAAAAAGTTCATTGAGGCTGTAATGGCGGGAAAACCTATGGGGTGTTTCAAGAACAGTGAGTGAATTAGTTAGGCTGGAGTAAACTGTTTAGTGTGAAGTAAGTGACATAATTTTGGTGAGGTAATATGGGGGCCAGATTGAAAAAGACCTCAAATTATAATACCATTTATTGAGTAATTACTATTTGCCAAGCAGTTTACTGAGCACTTCACACTTTTTGTCCAATTTAATCATTACAGCAGACTCATTAAATAGATATTGTTATTATCTTTGATTACAGAAGAGGAAACAGAAGTGGAGGTTAAGTAACTTGTCCAAGATTACACAGCAGCTAGCAGAGCTAGATCTGAAGTCTGGTCGGTACTCCTCTTAACTATTTACTGCCTCAGAATTCCAGGAGAGGGAGTTTGGTTAGTCCTTAAGAAAGTGGGAACTCTGGCCAGGTGCTGTGGCTCACACCTTTAATCCCAGCACTTTGGGAGGCTGAGGTGGGTGGATCACCTGAGGTCAGGAGTTCCAGACCAGCCTGGCCAACATGGTGAAACATCGTTTCTACTAAAAATACAAAACTTAGCTGGGCTTGGTGGTGGGTGCCTATAATCACAGTTACTCGGGAGGCTGAGGCAGGAGAATCGCTTGAACCCAGGAGGCAGAGGTTGCAGTGAGCTGAAACTGCACCATTGCACTCCAGCCTGGGTGACAAGAGCAAGGCTCTATCTTTAAAAAAAAAGGAAGGAGAAAAAGTGGGTGCTCAGTTAAGTTTTCTGAGCAGTGGAGAAATACACAAAGTGTGGGATTTTAGGAAGATTTAACTTTTTGATAGTTGGTTGTTTCTTCTTTTTTGCCCAGCATTCTAGACAGACAGGAGAGTGGACTACAGGTACCCAAAACAGCTCTGGAATCTAGGGCTTTGCAACAGTGCCAGCATCTTGGGTTCTTGGGCTGTGCTAGTTGCACTAAGAACATTGCATTTGAAGAATGCTTTCCAAGTTACAAAGTGTACTTATATTCTTGTCACGTTTGATCCTCTTAACACCTCTGAGGTAGACGGAGTAGGGATCATCATCTGTATCAAATAAAAGGGTAAACTGAGGTGAAATAATGCAGGTTGACTCAACAAATATTTACGGAGCCACTTTTTCTAGCACGGTGCAAGTTAAAACAGGACCACTTGTCCTGTGAATAATAGAGCTGATTCTCCCAGGCAGACTGGCTCCTAATTCAGTGGTCTTTCTGCCTTGCCATGCCATTGTTCTGCCTGGTGTGGTTGAGGTCAGGATGTTGAAAGGAATCGCAGATATTCAGTGAAGCATTGGCCCCATAGCCCAGCTCATTTGGTTCTCCCCTTTCCAGACCTGGACAAATTTGCTGCAGAAGATATCATTGATCCTATTGCAAAGGCCAAGATGGTGGCTTTGAAAGGCATCAAGAAAGTGATGGCTCAGGGCAGCATTGGGGTGGCACCTGGTATGAACAGGTAAGACTCAGGGCCGGAATGGGTTTGGCCCTTTTCTTTCCCAGTCACACCCCTTCTTGGCCGCCCTCCCTACTTGTCCCACGTCTCTTTGCCTTCCAACTTTCTTATTGCCAACACTTATCCTCTGTGCTTTGGTGGACTCCAGACAGCAGGTGTCTCTGTTAGCCCAGAGGCTCTCGGGGGGACCCGGCAGTGATCTGCAGAACCATGTGGCACCTGGGAGTGGCCAGGTAAGTGGTCAGGTGGGAGTAGGAACTTGTGTCTTATGCCATTGGAGCATCCTTCTTAGGGCCTAGCAGGAAACAATGACCCTTTAGCAGTCTCTCTCATTGCAGGAGCGGAGTGCTGGTGATCCCTCCCAACCTCGTCCCAACCCACCCACTTTTGCTCAGGGAGTGATCAGTGAGTATGGGGCATGGGAGGAAGGTGCAGGGAAGTGGTTTGGGACATATGGAGGAAAAGGGATTGGGATTACCATTTTGCAGGTCCTGACACCCAGCTTCTTTTCCCAGATGAAGCTGACCAGCGGCAGTATGAGGAGTGGCTGTTCCATACCCAGCAGCTCCTACAGATGCAACTGAAGGTGCTAGAGGAGCAGATTGGTGTACACCGCAAGTCCCGGAAGGCTCTGTGTGCCAAGCAGCGCACTGCCAAAAAAGCTGGCCGTGAGTTCCCAGAAGCTGATGCTGAGAAGCTCAAGCTGGTTACAGAGCAGCAGAGCAAGATCCAGAAACAGCTGGATCAGGTGGGGGAAAGCAAACTTCAGCCTAGCACCTAGAAGGCAGGGAAGAGGGATGGCATGGGGGGAGCCTGCCCCAGCCTGACCTCTCCGACCTCCCGCGTTAGGTCCGGAAACAGCAGAAGGAGCACACTAATCTCATGGCGGAATATCGGAACAAGCAGCAGCAGCAACAACAGCAGCAGCAGCAGCAGCAGCAACAGCAACAACACTCAGCTGTGCTGGCTCTTAGCCCTTCCCAGAGTCCCCGGCTGCTCACCAAGCTCCCTGGTCAGCTGCTCCCTGGCCATGGGTTGCAGCCACCACAGGGGCCTCCGGGTGGGCAAGCTGGAGGTCTTCGCCTGCCCCCTGGGGGTATGGCACTACCTGGACAGCCTGGTGGCCCCTTCCTTAACACAGCTCTGGCCCAACAGCAACAACAGCAACATTCTGGTGGGGCTGGATCCCTGGCTGGCCCCTCAGGGGGCTTCTTTCCTGGCAACCTTGCTCTTCGAAGCCTCGGACCTGATTCAAGACTTTTACAGGAAAGGCAGCTGCAGCTGCAGCAGCAACGCATGCAGCTGGCCCAGAAATTGCAGCAGCAGCAGCAGCAACAGCAGCAGCACCTTCTAGGACAGGTAGCAATCCAGCAGCAACAGCAGCAGGGTCCTGGAGTACAGACAAACCAAGCTCTGGGTCCCAAGCCCCAGGGACTTCTGCCTCCCAGCAGCCACCAAGGCCTCCTGGTCCAGCAGCTGTCCCCTCAACCACCCCAGGGGCCCCAGGGCATGCTGGGCCCTGCCCAGGTGGCTGTGTTGCAGCAGCAGCACCCTGGAGCTTTGGGCCCCCAGGGCCCTCACAGACAGGTGCTTATGACCCAGTCCCGGGTGCTCAGTTCCCCCCAGCTGGCACAGCAGGGTCAGGGCCTTATGGGACACAGGCTGGTCACAGCCCAGCAGCAGCAGCAGCAACAACAGCACCAACAGCAAGGGTCCATGGCAGGGCTGTCCCATCTTCAGCAGAGTCTGATGTCACACAGTGGGCAGCCTAAACTGAGCACTCAGCCCATGGGCTCTTTACAGCAGCTTCAGCAGCAGCAGCAGCAGCAGCAGCAGCAGCTGCAACAGCAACAGCAACTTCAGCAGCAGCAGCAGCAGCAGCTACAACAGCAACAGCAACTTCAGCAGCAACAGCTTCAACAACAGCAACAGCAGCTTCAACAACAGCAGCAGCAGCTTCAACAACAGCAGCAGCAACAGCAGCAGCAGCTTCAACAACAGCAGCAGCAACAGCAGCAGCAGCTTCAACAGCAACAACAGCAGCTACAACAGCAACAGCAGCAGCAGCTTCAACAGCAGCAACAGCAGCTACAACAGCAACAGCAACAGCTGCAACAGCAACAACAGCAGCAGCAGCAGCAGATGGGCCTTTTAAACCAGAGTCGAACTTTACTGTCTCCTCAGCAACAACAGCAGCAGCAGGTGGCACTTGGCCCTGGCATGCCAGCAAAGCCTCTTCAACACTTTTCTAGCCCTGGAGCCCTGGGCCCAACCCTCCTCCTGACGGGCAAGGAACAAAACACCGTAGACCCGGCTGTTTCTTCAGAGGTCACTGAGGGGCCCTCTACACATCAGGGAGGGTCGTTAGCAATAGGAACTACCCCTGAGTCAATGGCCACTGAACCAGGAGAGGTAAAGCCCTCACTCTCTGGGGACTCACAACTTCTGCTTATCCAACCCCAGCCCCAGCCTCAGTCTAGCTCTCTGCAGCTGCAGCCACCTCTGAGGCTTCCAGGACAACAGCAGCAGCAAGTTAGCCTGCTCCACACAGCAGGTGGAGGAAGCCATGGGCAGCTAGGCAGTGGATCATCTTCTGAGGCTTCATCTATGCCCCACCTGCTTGCTCAGCCCTCTGTTTCCTTAGGGGAGCAGCCTGGGCCCATGACCCAGAACCTTCTGGGCCCCCAACAGCCCATGCTAGAGCGGCCCATGCAAAATAATACAGGGCCACAACCTCCCAAACCAGGACCTGTCCTCCAGTCTGGGCAGGGTCTGCCTGGGGTTGGAATCATGCCTACGGTGGGTCAGCTTCGAGCACAGCTCCAAGGAGTCCTGGCCAAAAACCCACAGCTGCGACACTTAAGTCCTCAGCAGCAGCAGCAGCTACAGGCACTCCTCATGCAGCGGCAGCTGCAGCAGAGTCAGGCAGTACGCCAGACCCCACCCTACCAGGAGCCTGGGACCCAGACCTCTCCCCTCCAGGGCCTCCTGGGCTGCCAACCTCAACTTGGGGGCTTCCCTGGATCACAGACAGGCCCCCACCAGGAGCTAGGGGCAGGGCCTCGACCTCAGGGCCCACCCCGGCTCCCTGCCCCACCAGGAGCCTTATCTACAGGACCAGTCCTTGGCCCTGTCCATCCCACACCTCCACCATCCAGCCCTCAAGAGCCAAAGAGACCTTCACAATTACCTTCCCCCAGCTCCCAGCTTCCCACTGAGGCCCAGCTCCCTCCTGCCCATCCAGGGACCCCCAAGCCCCAGGGGCCAAGCTTGGAGCTGCCTCCTGGGAGGGTCTCACCTGCTGCTGCCCAGCTTGCAGATACCTTGTTTGGCAAGGGTATGGGACCTTGGGATCCCCCAGACAACCTAGCAGAAACCCAGAAGCCAGAGCAGAGCAGCCTGGTACCTGGGCATCTGGACCAGGTGAATGGACAGGTGGTGCCTGAGGCACCCCAACTCAGCATCAAGCAGGAACCTCGGGAAGAGCCATGTGCCCTGGGAGCCCAGTCAGTGAAGAGGGAGGCCAATGGGGAGCCAATAGGGGCACCAGGAACCAGCAACCACCTCCTGCTGGCAGGCCCTCGCTCAGAAGCTGGGCATCTGCTCTTGCAGAAGCTACTCCGGGCAAAGAATGTGCAACTCAGCACTGGGCGGGGGTCCGAGGGGCTGCGAGCTGAGATCAACGGGCACATTGACAGCAAGCTGGCTGGGCTGGAGCAGAAACTACAGGGTACCCCCAGCAATAAGGAGGTGAGTACTCTGGCTAGAGTAGAGCAGGTAGAGTGGGGCCTAGAGCCAGTGGGGGGGCAGAATGAGTGAACCTGGGTCAGACAGAAGAGATGAGGGCTCTGAGGAGGAGGGTAGCAGCCTTCACTGGGCTTATTTGGCTTAGGATGCAGCAGCAAGGAAGCCTTTGACACCGAAGCCCAAGCGGGTACAGAAGGCAAGCGACAGGTTGGTGAGCTCCCGAAAGAAGCTGCGGAAGGAGGACGGGGTCAGGGCCAGCGAGGCCTTGCTGAAACAGCTGAAACAGGTGACCCCCAGGAGCCAGTCCCCTGGTCCCATCCCAGGATAGGGGGCACCCTGTCCCCCAGCTGTGCAAGACAGCAACGCAAACGCTCCAGGTTTTCAACTTTGTCATCTTGCCCCTTGTAGGAGCTGTCCCTGCTGCCTCTAACGGAGCCTGCTATCACCGCCAATTTTAGCCTCTTCGCCCCGTTTGGCAGTGGCTGCCCAGTCAATGGGCAGAGCCAGCTGAGGGGGGCCTTTGGAAGTGGGGCACTGCCCACTGGCCCTGACTACTATTCCCAGCTGCTTACCAAGGTCAGAAAAGTGGCAATATTTTTTGGGAATAGTGAAGTTCTTGGGAAGGTGAGGGTGGGAATGGAAAACTTGAGGGAATTGCTGACGTAGAGTGGGGCCAGGAGATTATACCAGTCTCCCTATGCCATCTTGCACACAACACCCCACCCCCCACCCCCCAGAATAACCTGAGTAACCCGCCGACACCACCCTCGTCGCTGCCCCCCACCCCACCCCCATCGGTGCAGCAGAAGATGGTGAATGGTGTCACTCCATCTGAAGAGCTGGGGGAGCACCCCAAGGATGCTGCCTCTGCCCGGGATACCGAAGGGGCACTGAGGGGTAAGTCAAGAGCAGATGCCACCCCTGGTGGGGTTTGGTAGCTGGAGTCCAAGCCAGTTAGTGTGCTGTACAGTTTAGAAATGAGTGGGTTGCCTGCTGTCCTGTGTGTTTACATAACAGGGCACTTGAGGTAGGAAGGGCCCCTTCAGGACTGATTTCTTGGGGACCAGAATGGACATTTGGAGTCTAGAGCAAACGCAATAGGGGAGATGGGTGGCAGGGAGCATCTTTATGAAGCTTTGTATAGAAGGAACAGTCCAGCTTTAGTGAGTGTGGAGCTAGACTGATCTGGATTTGAATTCTGGTTCCTGCATTCATTCAACTGTGTTACTGTATCCACGTAACTTGATTGACTTGTGTGAGCCTCAGTTTCCTCACTGTAAAATGGCTATTGTAGTACTCACCTAATGGAGTTGTTAAATGACTAAACAAACTCCAAAGAGTGTATCTAAAGCCAACTACCACCAGGCATGGTAGCTTATGCCTGTAATCCCAACACTTTTGGAGGCCAAGATGGGAGGATTGCTTGAGGCCAGGAGTTCAAAAGCAGCTTGGGCAATATAACAGGACCCCATGTCTATGAAAAAAATAAATAAATAAATAAAGCCAGTGCCTGGCATGCAGGACAGACTCAGTAAATATAGCTTGTCTGTCCCAAACTGGTAGGTGGGAGGACAGTTAATCGTGATAGCTGAGATCTCATGCTAATTAGGCCTAAAATATTGGGAGAAGGTACCATCAGCCCTGGCCACCCTCACCTGACTTTTCTTCTCCCCACCCACCCCTCAGATACTTCAGAGGTGAAGAGTCTAGACCTGCTGGCCGCCTTGCCTACACCCCCTCACAATCAGACTGAGGATGTCAGGTAGGAGTGGGGCTGGAAATGGGGATGAGGAACAAGGGTGGGGGACAGGTTGCCTCATATTTCCTTTGGCCAATGGCAGATTTCAAGTAAGACATCTATTCATCTCTAGATTTAGGAGGAGGAGTCTGCAGGGCTGTAGCAACAAATGTCTACTTTTGGTCCCTAGGATGGAGAGTGATGAGGATAGCGATTCTCCTGACAGCATTGTGCCAGCTTCATCCCCTGAGAGCATCTTGGGGGAGGAGGCCCCTCGTTTCCCTCATCTGGGCTCAGGCCGGTGGGAGCAAGAGGACCGGGCCCTCTCCCCTGTCATCCCCCTCATTCCTCGGGCCAGCATCCCAGGTATGTGCTACTCTGGATGTGGGCCAGGCCCAGTTCACCTGGGTTGTCCGAAGCTGGGGGAGAGGCGGCCAGGGGTTACACAAATCCCTCTTTCTCATTCAGTCTTCCCAGATACCAAACCTTATGGGGCCCTTGACCTGGAGGTCCCTGGAAAGCTGCCTGCTACAACTTGGGAAAAGGGCAAAGGAAGTGAGGTGTCAGTCATGCTCACAGTCTCTGCTGCTGCAGCCAAGGTGTGTCCTAGGGGTACCTCGAGGCTGAGGGGAACCTGATCAGAGGGCAGTCCCTAGAATTTGTCTGGATAAGAAAAATTGTAGTTGTTTAAAAACATGTATTGAGTACCTATTGTATGTGAAAGCCTGGGCTAGAGTCTGTGGAATTTGGATAAATGAAGCATGATTCCTGCCCTCACAGGGCTCATAGTCCCATGGTAAAGACAGACAAGTCAACAACTAAGGAGCGCCTCTGTGTGTAATGCCACAGGTACTACATGATAGCGTTGCCCCAGTCATGTTTGGTGGGACTCTGTCAGCTGTTTTGAAAATATTAACGGACTTTTGTGGTCAAAGAAAGTTGGAAAACACAGTTAAAATGACAGTATGGGTTTCTTTACTACAAGTAGAGTCCTCAGGTCCTTTTAATTTGCTGACGTGTATCATGAGCCTCCAAGTCATGGATAGAGCATGCATCACTTCCTAAACGTAGTTGACGTAGTCCCCTTTTCGTGGAGCTCCCGTCATTGCCCACAGCAGCTTGGGAAAGGCTGCTGTGAGGGAAGTGTGTGAAAAGAGCTGAGTGACACAGGATAGAACTCCTATCCTGGGGAGTGGGTTCTAGGTGTCCTTGTCCCCACCCAGCTGATAGTAGAACTCACCTCAGACACTTGGCTGACATGTTTCTCCCGTCCCTTCCCCGGCCCTGGCAGAACCTGAATGGTGTGATGGTGGCAGTGGCAGAGCTGCTAAGCATGAAGATCCCCAACTCCTATGAGGTGCTGTTCCCAGAGGGCCCTGCCCGGGCAGGCACTGAGCCTAAGAAGGGGGAAGCTGAGGGTCCTGGTGAGTGTGGCAGGGAAGCCTTTTGGGACTTGAGGGGAGTGATTCTGTTGGGACGCTCTGATCCACTCCTTTCTGCAGGTGGGAAGGAAAAGGGTCTGGGAGGCAAGAGCCAAGACACTGGCCCTGATTGGCTGAAGCAGTTTGATGCAGTGTTGCCTGGCTATACCCTCAAGAGCCAACTAGACATCTTGAGCCTCCTGAAACAGGTAGGTCTAGGGGAGAAAAAGGGGTGGGTGTTAGAAAAAAGGGGCTGCTGGCTAGGCATGGTAGCTCATGTCTGTAATCCCAGTGCTTTGGGAGGCAAGGCGAGTGAATCACTTTAGGCCAGGAGTTTGAGACCAGCCTGGCCAACATGGCAAAACCCCATCTCTATTAAAAACAAAACCAAAAAACTGGCCAGGCATAATGGTGCATGCCTGTAATTCCAGCTACTCGAAAGGCTAAGGCATGAGAATCCCTTGAACCCAGGAGGCGGAGGTTGCAGTGAGCCAAGATTGTGCCTCTGGATCCAGCCTGGGCAACAGAGCAAGACTCTGTCTCAAAAAAAAAAAAAAAAAAAAAAAAAAAGAAAAGAAAAGAAAAGAAAAAAGGGGCTGCCTAGGGCAAAGAATGTGGAGGCCTTTTGGGAGGGTGGGATATGGGTGAGGGGAAGGAGGGAGCTAGTTAGATGAGGAGCTGGCACTAATGATACAGGGCACCCTCCTACAGGAGAGCCCCGCCCCAGAGCCACCCACCCAGCACAGCTATACCTACAATGTCTCCAATCTGGATGTGCGACAGCTCTCGGCCCCACCTCCTGAAGAACCCTCCCCGCCCCCTTCCCCCTTGGCACCTTCTCCTGCCAGTCCCCCTACTGAACCCTTGGTTGAACTTCCCGCCGAACCCTTGGCTGAGCCACCTGTCCCCTCACCTCTGCCACTGGCCTCATCCCCTGAATCAGCCCGACCCAAGCCCCGTGCCCGGCCCCCTGAAGAAGGTGAAGATTCGCGTCCTCCTCGCCTCAAGAAATGGAAAGGAGTGCGCTGGAAGCGGCTGCGGCTGCTGCTGACCATCCAGAAGGGCAGCGGGCGGCAGGAGGATGAGCGGGAAGTGGCAGAGTTTATGGAGCAGCTTGGCACAGCCTTGCGACCTGACAAGGTACCTCGAGACATGCGTCGCTGCTGTTTCTGTCATGAGGAGGGTGATGGGGCCACTGATGGGCCGGCCCGCCTGCTGAACCTGGACCTGGACCTGTGGGTGCACCTCAACTGTGCCCTTTGGTCCACGGAGGTGTATGAGACCCAGGGCGGGGCACTAATGAATGTGGAGGTTGCCCTGCACCGAGGACTGCTAACCAAGTGCTCCCTGTGCCAGCGAACTGGTGCCACCAGCAGCTGCAATCGCATGCGTTGCCCCAATGTCTACCATTTTGCTTGTGCCATCCGTGCCAAGTGCATGTTCTTCAAGGACAAGACCATGCTGTGTCCAATGCATAAGATCAAGGGGCCCTGTGAGCAAGAGCTGAGCTCTTTTGCTGTCTTCCGGCGGGTCTACATTGAGCGGGACGAGGTGAAGCAAATCGCCAGCATCATTCAGCGGGGAGAACGGCTGCACATGTTCCGTGTGGGGGGCCTTGTGTTCCACGCCATCGGACAGCTGCTGCCTCACCAGATGGCTGACTTTCATAGTGCCACTGCCCTCTATCCCGTGGGCTACGAGGCCACACGCATCTATTGGAGCCTCCGCACCAACAATCGTCGCTGTTGCTATCGCTGTTCCATTGGTGAGAACAACGGGCGGCCGGAGTTTGTAATCAAAGTCATCGAGCAGGGCCTGGAGGACCTGGTCTTCACTGACGCTTCTCCCCAGGGTGAGCGGTGGGCCCTTGAAATGGATAATATGGTATGGGGAAAGTTTCTCCCAGGGTCACTGTTACAGTGTCTGTAAGAGGACCTGTAGCCTCTATGTGAGTGATCCTCCTTCCCCCACCTCAGGCAGGCAGGGGGTCTCTTGAAAATTCCCAGTGAAAGTGTTTGAGCCTCTCTGTCACTCTAAATTCCCTTGTAGTTGAAAATATTTTGCTTGTCTAATCTCACATATTCTAGTTCCTTTTGCTATCCTCAGTGGAACGAAAGGAAACAGTTCTGAGACTATTGTCTGCTTCACCTAACCTAATCCTAACCGAGTTCCTTGTGGTTGTTTTTCCCTGGATGAAATCAGAATTACTTTGATTTGGGCCGGGCATGGTGGCTCAAGCCTATAATCCCAGCACTTTGGGAGGCCGAGACGGGTGGATCACGAGGTCAGGAGATCGAGACCATCCTGGCTAACCTGGTAAAACCCCGTCTCTACAAAAAATACAAAAAACTAGCCGGGCGAGGTGGCGGGCGCCTGTAGTCCCAGCTACTCGGGAGGCTGAGGCAGAAGAATGGCGTAAACCCGGGAGGCAGAGCTTGCAGTGAGCTGAGATCTGGCCACTGCACTCCAGCCCGGGCGACAGAGCAAGACTCCGTCTCAAAAAAAAAAAAAAAAAAAAAAAAGAATTACTTTGATTTTAGTTTTAGTGTTAATGATAAAATAACAGTAAGAGCAGGTACCTTTTTTTGAGTGTGTACTGTGAGCCACAAACTAAGCTAAGTGATTTGTGTAGTTTATTTTGTTCATACAACCCTATGAGGTAAGTATTATACTACAATTATGCCCAGTTTACACATAAAGAAACTGAGTCTTAGATTTAAGTACAGTTATGCATTGCTAAATGACAGGGATACATTCTGAGAAATGCATTGTTAGGTGATTTTGTCATTGTGTGAACTTCATAGAGTGTACTTATACAAACCTAAATGGTGCAGCATACTACACACCTAGGCTCTGTGGTATACCCCATTGCTCCTAGGCTACAAATCTGTACAGCATGTAACTGTAGTGAATACTGTAGGCAGTTGTAACATATGGTAAGTATGTGCATCTAAACATAGAAAAGATACAGTAAAAATACAGTATTATAATCTTACTAGACCACTGTTGTATATATGATTCCTCATTGAATGAAATGTTGTTAAGCTGCACATGACTCTTTTGGCTCAGGGTCCCATGGCCAGTACTAGAACCTGAACGCAAGTCTTTCCAACTCCAAAGCATGCCTGTTCTTTCACTAGGGACCTTCCATGGCCTATGCTGGGTCTACTGGGCCCTGGGTTTCTGTCTCAAGGCTCTGTGATGACCCCCTGGGGTTGGAAGCCTCCTGCTTCTTAACAGACAGTGAGACTAGGAGGCCAAGAGAGGATCCGGAAGACCAACACACCTTCATGATAGGGAGGCTTGAAGGCCACAGAAAACAACTGCGGTTCTGGATTGGGGTTAGGGACTGGAGGTCAGTTAGCAGAAGTTGCCTCTAAGGGCTGCTCTCTTCCCTGCTTCTTAGCCGTTTGGAATCGCATCATTGAGCCTGTGGCTGCCATGAGAAAAGAGGCTGACATGCTGCGACTCTTCCCTGAGTATCTGAAGGGCGAGGAGCTCTTTGGGCTGACGGTGCACGCTGTGCTTCGCATAGCTGAATCAGTAAGGAAGGGGCTGGGAGCTGGGGGGCTTGGCGGGCACTGAGAACTTTGGCCACCCAAAAAAAACTCAGGCTAAGGTGAGTATGAACTGTGCCCACAGCTGCCCGGGGTGGAGAACTGTCAAAACTATTTATTCCGCTATGGGCGCCACCCCCTTATGGAGCTGCCACTCATGATCAACCCCACTGGCTGTGCCCGATCAGAGCCTAAAATCCTCACACACTACAAACGGTGAGCTTGTGATGCTGGAGCCAAGGGAGGGTGTGGGTGTTGATAGGGATCCTCTGGTCCCATCATGAGGATTTAGGATACAGATCAGAGTTCTTGTGGAGAAACTGGGGAATCACTCTTAGACCTCCTAATTAGAGGGCACACAGATATTGGTAGGTTATCCTTTTCCTCTTCTCCCAACCTGCTCAGATGCACTTGGGATATAGGACAGAATTATCTCGGGCACCCTGGGGAGGTAATGGGTAAACTGAAATATATAAGGGACCTGGTCACCTTTTTCCTCTCCTGTTTTACTTCCAGCGGGAGGGCCTGTGATTCTCCCAAACCTCAGATACCCCATGAGTGCTAGGGTCACCTTCCCTTCCCCGTGAGTGTTGGTGTCAAAAACAAATAGTTAGAGATATAATAGAAAAATAATAAAACCTTACATTTGTATAGCACTTTATACTTTTTTTTTCAAAGCGTTTTCACATCCATTATCTCATTTGATCCTCACAACAACCTTATGAGGTAGGTAGGGCAGGTGGTATGACCCCCATTTTACAGCTGAGAAAACTGAGACCCAGAAAGATTAAATGACTAGGCAAAGGTCACACAGCTGGGACCAGATCCTTACCTCTGTGGGTCCTTGTTCTTTCTGTGTACCAGGGACCTTAGTCCCTGGGTAGAGGGAGGCAGAATCTGTGGTAGCAGGGCTTTCTTGAAGGTCTTTGGTGGCTCCTAGGCTGTCGTAGAGTGTCAGAGACTCTCTATCCCTAGCCAACCTTGTCCTTGATGCCCTGCAATGGTGGTTTTCAAACTGTGAGCGCATGTGTTCCAAAAAGTCCTCAATTACATAAACTGATGGGTTGAACTTGGCCTTCCCATGCATATCTCTTCCTTCCCCAAATTGGATTAAACCAGAAGAGCTCCATTGTCATCTAGTTTATGTATTGGAGTTCCAGTCAACATTTTGTTAAAGAAAAAAGCAAAGATTTCTGCTAAATAAAAAAGAACCAGAAACATTTGAAAACCACTGCTTTGGGATGGCAAGAATTTGGCTGGTACCCTAGGGTGGTAAAAGGTATCCTGCCAGGCAGCCGTCATTCCCCTGCACTGAGCCATCTGCACAGAGCCCAATGTTATGTCAGAGAAGGGGACAATCTGAAGAAAGGATACCACCTTTAGGCTGTGAGTTCACAGCCAGTTTTAATTCAAATCTAGCCCAGCGTGGTAGGCACAGTCCCCATTTTCAGGGCTTCCGGTATGTGCAGGAGGTAGGATTCAGACATTCAAGCAAACCATCAGCTTAAATTCTAGGCCTAGGCTACTTGCGGAAAACTTCCCAGAGGAGCATGGCCTTGAGAATGGTTTGGCAGGAGAGTGGTAGGAAGTGGGAGATGGGAGAGCAGGCTCAGTGTAGGGGAATTGGTGCCCCCCATCTCCCTCCACACTTCACCCCTCACCCTGGGCTCTCTGTACCACCCAGGGTGTCAGAAGGGTCCCTATAGCTAGTTGCTTCCTCACCAGAGCTGAGACCCAGTTGCCTCTACTCCTTTCCCAAGGCTGCACTTCCAGTGCTTACCAGCAGCACACGCCCCTAACTGATGTGTTGCACATCCCAGGAGGTGGTGGAGGAGGTGGGTGGTGTGTACTTGGTCTGAGGGCGAGCTGTCTTGTCATGGATTGTATCACCTCCCAGGCCCCATACCCTGAACAGCACCAGCATGTCTAAGGCATATCAGAGCACCTTCACAGGCGAGACCAACACCCCGTACAGCAAGCAGTTTGTGCACTCCAAGTCATCTCAGTACCGGCGGCTGCGCACCGAATGGAAGAACAACGTGTACTTGGCTCGCTCCCGCATCCAGGGCCTGGGGCTCTATGCAGCTAAGGACCTAGAAAAGCACACAATGGTTATCGAGTACATTGGCACCATCATTCGGAACGAGGTGGCCAACCGGCGGGAGAAAATCTACGAAGAGCAGGTATAAGCTGACAGAGGGGCCATTGTGGTGCATAGTCCTCACTCAACCAAGGAGCAAGGGTCAGGATTGGTCACAGGAGGGCAGGAGGAAAGCTGTGGTGGGGAAGGGAAAGGCAGGAGAAATGAAGAACATGCAACAGAAGCCCACTGCCTGAGTCTCCTACCTGATCCCACTCTCTGATACTCTTGTCCCTTCTTCTGCAACCTCTGCCTTTCTAGAATCGAGGCATCTACATGTTCCGAATAAACAATGAACATGTGATTGATGCTACGTTGACCGGCGGCCCTGCCAGGTGAGAGATGACGAGGAAGGAGGGAATTAATGGTCCCTGAGTAGCACTCTGGGGGATAGACAACAAGGAATCAAAATTTTCCCAAGTTAGTTGCCTGACATCCCTAACTCTGTCCTTCTACCCAGGTACATTAACCATTCCTGTGCCCCTAACTGTGTGGCCGAAGTCGTGACATTTGACAAAGAGGACAAAATCATCATCATCTCCAGCCGGCGAATCCCCAAAGGAGAGGAGGTGAGAGGAAGTATCCTGAGTGAGTGACAAAGCAGCTACTACTCCTTTCACCCCTTCTCTGCCATTCCCTAAATGTGGGTTCCTAGGCTGGGCACCTCAGATCATATCTTCTCTGCCCTCCCTTTTTCCTGTGGGGGCTAGCATTGATTCTGCCCTCTTCTCTTTTCAGCTAACCTATGACTATCAGTTTGATTTTGAGGACGATCAGCACAAGATCCCCTGCCACTGTGGAGCCTGGAATTGTCGGAAATGGATGAACTAAGAAGCTTTGAGGCTACCAGGCAGGGGAGTCCCCCTACCCACAACCTCTTCCCTGAAAGGGTTGAGGGGGAAGAGAGGTAGCAGCCAGAGCCAGGACCCAGGGCTGGGGCTGCCGGCTGACCGGAGCCCCTGGAGCAGGAGGCTGGGGCAGAGGGCCCTAGGCCAAGCCCACCCTGGGCACCAGGGACAACCCTCTTCCCCACCACCGGCCCTCAGGCTGGCATCTCTGCCCCCAGCTCCAGGAGGGGCCAGACAGAAGCAGCCATTGGGCATCTCAGGTTTGAGGGGGATATGGGCCGGGAACTACCCAGAAGCATCTGGGAGGCAGCAGGGTGGGGGAAGAGGATGTGTGGCCGGGCCTCACAGCCCTGCTGCTCCCACTGACCTCTCCGGCCCAACTCAAGGCTGCAAAGAGACTTGACTAAGCTTGACAATCCCAAAGGCCGGGTCCCACACCTGGCCCTGCCTGCCGGGTCCTGCCCCCACCCTCACCCCCATCCCCCCTCCCTCTTGATCTGTCTGTTTCCCTCTTTTCCTCTGTGTTTCTGTCTCTCTATGGGTTGTGTTTCCTTGTTTTCCACTCTGACAAATGCAACATGAACGGGAAAGAGGCGCCCAGCTGCCTAGGAGGGCAAGCTGGGCAAGCCGGGCAAGGAGACCCCGCACCCACACCTACCTCATTTAAGTGTTGGATTTTTTGCTGTTTTGAAATGTGAGACCCTCTCCAAGCCCCCTGCTGCCCCAACCCTCTCCCCCACCTCACTGCCCTCTTCTGAGTGGGTGGAAGAGGGGGTAGGAGGAGGAAGAAAAACAACAACAAAAAATCCATCTTTGTTTTTAATTATGGGCATGGGATGGTGGTTGAGGCAAATGATGATGAAGATTGGGGATGACTGGCCCCTAGTTGCTCTAGGACTTCCTTCTCCATCTGGACATGGGGGCAGGAGGGGGCTAAACCTAGGACCAGGATATCTCTCTCCTGTTTTCCCAACCCCATCATGAGCCCGTTTGCCCTCCAGCCCCTGGACGGGTTGGGTGGGGGGTAGGGTGAGGGCTATCCCTGAGTGGCATGCCCATACCTAATGAGGCAGGGTGTGGCCCGGAGCTCCCACTTTCCCTCAGTCACCAAACTGCTGCTGGTCTGGTGGGAAGGGGTGGTGATGTGGGGGTGGGGAGCTTAGTGTCAGCGAGGGGAGGGTGGGGGGTATTTATCTATTTATACATGGGATTGTACATAGTCTTGTGGGGCATGGGGGAGCCGGCTGGAGGTGAGAACCCTCCCCTCTCCCCCCACCCCCGGGGAGAGCAAATGTAAAACTACTAATTTTTGTGCTTTATATATTCTATATAAATATATCTATTTTCTTTTTACAAAACCAGTTTATAAATGGTAGGGGGGTGTGGGGCGGACACATGGAGCTCCCCTTGTGGGGGGGCCCCCTCCATTACCCAACCTACCGCCCTTTTCCTCACCCCCCACCCCACTCCCCACCCCCTGGCTGTGACTGCTGTAAGATGGGGGTATAGAGGCTGGGCAATTCCCACCCCCTGTTGTATAGTTGGACTATGTTATAACGCACAAAAGAGAGCTGACCCCAGGGGGAGCCAGAGGGTGATGGGTTCCTTGCCTCCTTTTCCTTCCCCTTTCTGCCCAAGCTTGTGCTGCAGTTTAACCTCTTCCTGGGGGTGGGGGTAGGTAAGGGGTGGGTGACACCCCAAACCCCTCTCTGGTAGGGAACCGTGGGGATGAAGATGAAGCTTATATGCAGTTCTCTTCTAGGGGCTGTGGGCAAAGGGCATTTTGTAATTAATATTTTCAAGAATCAGATGTCTGGAGTGTAGGGGTGGGCTTGGTGGTGGTGGACGGGCGGGCCTGCTGGAGGGGGAGCTTGGTGGCTGTTGTGATTTTAGGTTTGTTTTTGTTTTGTTTTGAATTTGGGGAGTTGTGGATTGTTGGGGGTAGGGAGATTTTTTTTGTTTTTTTTTTTAAAGCTGCTTCCTCAACTGTTTCAAGCTGCAAATGTTTAAGAGAATAACACCCCCCACTCCCACAGGAACCGCTGTAATTAAATCAGACAGCGGGAAGACTGGGCTGCAGCCCTCAAAGCCACAGCCCTTGATGTTCCTTTTCGGAGAGCAATAGGTCTAGGCTACAGGGAGGGGAAGATTGGCTCCCGTGAGTCAGGCTGTGTTTGGGGCTTGGGCCCTGGGATTGGGAAAAGGGGATGGGGCAGACTTTGTAAGCATATGCTAGGTATCCGATAGTCCTGTAGAATTTAGTGAAGAAACCTTATACAGTTTTTAATTTTTATATAAACTATAACTCAGACCCAAGCTACAAGGTTGGAATTTTGGTTGGTTTTTTTTTAAGTACCCTGCCTGTATAATTGCATCAGAATCCCCCACCCCCCCGTGTTTGTATTTTGGGTTGGTTTACACTCGCACATACTCAATTTTCAGTTTTCCCCTTTACAGTCTTCTCCCCTCACCTCCAGGACCCTCCCCCTTTTTAAAAAATAAATCGCTGACAAGTGTGAATCCCGTGAAGACTTTATTTTGTGTTGTGTGTATCCTGTACAGCAAGGTTGGTCCTTCGTAACAACGGATGAAATGGTTCCCTTTTTTAAAGCGCCCTCTCTCCCTCCACCCTCAGCGCCCCTGTCCTTGGCATGTTTTGTATCAGCGATCATTCTGAACTGTACATAATTTATGTTGCGAGAGGCAAAGGGCAAGTTTTGGATTTTGCTTCTTCCAAGTTTGTTTTTAAACGACAAATAAAAAAAGAACATTTTAAATACAAGCGGCTCCGTCCCGTGACCCTCGCCGTCAGCCGGATCCGTGCGGTCCGAGAGGACCCGGGGGAGGGCGCTTACCGAGGCCTGCCACCGCCGGAAGGGTGGGTTCCACGCCTTCCGCCGTAGTCTGGCGACTGCCATGTCGTGGGCGGAAGTGGCGTCGCCGCACCGGATGTGGGGCGTGGCCTTCCCCAAGAGAGTTTCCTAAAGCGAGAAAACCAAGCCGGCGCCTCTTGCAATGGAGACGGTGAGGAGCGCAGGAGGGCGGTCGGGGGCGCTGTAGAGCCTAAGACCCCACTTAGGAGACCGGGAGGGCCGGGCAGGGGCTGGCGCTGGTGTCTAGCAAACAAAAAGCAGCCGGGTGTCTGCCCTATCCCGTGACCGTGTCCCTCCGCTTCTTCGTTGGGCGCATCTCCTAGGACTGGGCCGCGCCCCCGCCGCCTTTCCGCACGCGGTACCCTTAGCCCAAGCAGGCAGTGACTCCTGGCCCTCCTTGGAGCCCACGTAAGCCGTGGCAATCTTGGGCTTCCTTTCCTCTTAGCACCTCAAGCCCTTTTAGAGGTTTGAGAGCGCAGGGTTGTGATCCGGCTTTGCTGGGTGAGGCAGGGGGCGTCCAGTGGGATCTCCGCTTGCAGGTAGCTGCTGGACCTCGGTAGTCTTTCTGTGATCCCTGCAATCCCTGGCAGGAGGACATCTGAAGATCTTTATACTGCATCCAGTGAAGTCACATTCCCTTAATAAGCCTGAGAATTGAGGTTTGCTTGAAAGAGGAAAACTTGCAGTGTTAGAGGCCGATGTGTCCCTGGACAAGTTTAGGTCATGGCCCGCTCTGCGACTCTAAGCAGGAGTTTTGGCACAGCTCATTCTTGGCGAGCAGGCATTGACCAGTTGTGGCAGGGCCCTGTCACCCTCCCACAGATGCCGCGGGTTGCCTGCTGCATGTTTGCACCCACCCTCACTCTCAGGAGTCTTTTTCTAGCGCTCTGTAACCCCTCCCATACACTTCCCTCTCCACAGTTTTTAACCATGTGTCTTCTTTCAGGCAGAGTAACTCTTCCCATCTTGGTTTTTATCATTTGCTACTGTAGTTATGAAAGGACTGCAGGTTCACTTTGCTTTGGATTACATGCCCATAGTAATTCTTTGCCACACCCTTTCTCTGCCCACAGAGAGGTTGTTTCTTTCAGGTTTTTGAAAAGAAAACCGACCAAAGTACTAAAACGATTCGCAGTTGGTCTCCCAGGCAAGGGAGCCAGTTCTGACTAATCAAGATAATGTTGAACAAAAATAAGGAGTCTAATTCCATTAAATTTAAAATAACATGTCATATTCTACTTACTTGTGAGTGTAGTATGGTTTACAGAGCATTTTTATGTAGATTTTCTAATTTAGCCTTCACACTTTATGTACTGGATTAGGCTCTGGGGTAGAAGTTAAAAAGAGGAAAAAGAAAACAGCCAGGTGTGGTGGCTCATGCCTGTAATGCCAGTACTTTGGGAGGCTAAGGCAAGTGGATTGCTTGAGCTCAGGAGTTCAGCACCAGTCTGGGCAACGTGATGAAACCCTGTCTTGACAAAAACAAAAACACAAAAATTACCCAGGCATGATGGTGGTGGTGCATACCTGTAGTCCCAGCTACTCTGGAGGCTCAGGTGGGAGGATTGCTTGATCCAGGGAGGTGGAGGCTGGAGTTAGCTGAGATCATGCCACTGCACTCCACTCTGAGTGACACAACGAGATCCTGTCTCCAGAAAAAAGAAAAGAAAGAAAACTGCTTTGAAAATGTTCAGCCTAACTGGAGTAAGGGTGAGGGCAAGCCAGCAACAGCTGTTATTTAAAGGTAGACTATAATAAATGCTATCATTAATATGAAAACAAAGGACTGTGACAGAATAGTTGAGAGAAAAATTACTTTGGACCTAGGAGAGGGCACTGCAAATTGAGAGAACAGTATGAGCAAGGGCACTGAAACTGGGGGATGTGGAGAACTGGGGGTGAGCCAGCGGCTTGATGTTGCTGGCTTTGGATTTTGGTCACAGTGAGAGAAAAGACTGGAAAAGTAGGCTAAGATCAGGTTGAAGGTATTACACACCATGCTAAATTTGAACTTTGTTTTGTAATAGGGGACCCATGGAAGATTTATGAGCAAGTCAGTGAATGTCTTTTAGGAATGTTCATAGCAGCTTTCTGTACATGGACTGAGCTACTTCGGAAAGTAAAGTTTCTTGTTAATGGAGATGAAAGCCCCTTCCAAACCTGAGATGCTTTGGTGAAAGCACGAAAGACAAATTGAAAAGCAGATAGATATGGGCCAAGGACCCCAATTTAAACAGTCTTGCAGAAGTGAGAGGTAGAAGCCTAAATTAAGGCTGTAAAATTGGCAATGAGAGAGATAGATCTGAGGCATTTCTAACATACCAGCTTAGCTGATAACTGGTAAGAAGACAGCTGTATAAAACAAAAAAAAACAAGATGGGAACTACAGCAAGAATAATAGGATTGGAGGGACAAATGTTTGGTTTCGTATTGAAGCATTTGAGGAGTCTCTGTGACATCTATGGTTGTCAAACAAATAATTGGAAACGTAGATCAGAAGTTTGGAAGAAATTGCGAGTCTGTTTGTCAGATGTAGACTGTGTCTCTAATATTTTGTACTTACATGGTACAGTTGTACTTTCTCAGGTCCCCTATGTTATTAAAAGTAGAAAGGAGGCCAGGCACAGTGGCTTATGCCTGTAATCCCAGAACTTTGGGAGGCCAAGGTGGGCGGATCGCTTGAGCCCAGAAGCTCAAGACCAGCCTGGTCAACATAGCGAGACCCCATCTCTACAAAAAAATACAAAAAGTAGCTGGGCTTAGTGGTGTGTGCCTGTAGTCCCAGCAGCCCAGGAGGCAGAAGTCAAAGGATTGCTTGAGCTGGGGAAGTTGAAGATACAGTGATCTGTGATCATGCCACTGCACTCCAGCCTGGATGACAGAGTGAGACCCTGTCTCAAAAAAAAAAAAAAAAAAAAAGTAGAAAGAAGTAGATGTAACTACATAATTCCCCCTCTGATATGGTGAAACAGGCAGAAAGTTAAACGTCATTATCAGGCTCCGTGGCTCATGCCTGTAATCCCAGCACTTTGGGAGGCCGAGGCGGGCAGATCACAAGGTCAGGAGTTTAAGCCCAGCCTGGCTGGCCAGGCACAGTGGCTCACGCCTGTAATCCCAGCACTTTGGGAGACTGAGGCAGGTGGATCAAGAGGTCAGGAGATCGAGACGATCCTGGCTAACATGGTGAAACCCCGTCTCTACTAAAAAATACAAAAATTTAGCCAGGCATGGTGGCGGGTGCCTGTAGTCCCAGCTACTTGGGAGGCTGAAGCAGGAGAATGGCGTGAACCTGGGAGGCAGAGCTTGCAGTGAGCGGATATCGCGCCACTGCACTCCAGCCTGGGCAACAGAGTGAGACTCCATCTCAAAAAGAAAAAAAAAAAAAAGGACCAGCCTGGCCAACATAGTGAAACCCCATCTCTACTAAAAATACAAAAAAACTCAGCTGGGCATGGTGGCAGGCGCCTGTAGTCCCAGCTACTTGGGAGGCTGAGGCAGGAGAATCGCTTGAACCCGGGCAGCGGAGATTACAGTGAGCCAAGATCACGCCACTGCACTCCAGCCTGGGTGACACAGCGAGACTCTGTCTCAAAAAAAAAAAAAAAAAAAAAGTCACATATTCAGTTGTATTTGACTCTGTTATGTTGGTATCTGTATCTCTAGTTAGCTATATGTTTCTTTCCTCCCTCTGTAACTTAGTCTTAGGCATATCTGTTCATATCAGTGTGCATCATTCTTTGAAAATTAAAAAACAAAACAACTGTGAATTATATGCAAAATCCTGTGCTTGGTGGTATGGGGGATACAAAGTATAAGATAGTTCTAGGTTTCCAGGAATTTATAATCTCTTTGGATAGATAACGGACAAAATAAGTATCGCACACTACAATATATATCATATGATGGGTAAATTCTACAGAAGTAGCTGTTTTTGTGCCTTTGTGTAGATCTTTGTGAGACTCTGATATATCATGTGTCTATCTTTATCACAGCCCTCTCTCCTACTTACAAGTGATGAGGCTGTTGTTCTGATAGTCCTGCCAAAATGGCAGGCCAAGCTGACAGTCTTATGCAGTCCAGAGGGAAGAGAAGGAGATTATCCCCCTTACTCCCTGCACTCTCCCCTAGCCCATTAAGGGAGAAAAGTTTAGGGCTGTCGTAAACTTCCTTGGTTTAGGAAGTTTGTCAGCCAACCTCCCAGGTTGAAGTTTTTAATGTCATGTTACTACAGAAGCTATGGGGATGAAGTATGGTTTTAAGTTATTTTGGAGATATCACCCAGAGAAAGTGGAGCCAAGACTGTTGATGCTAGCAGATGAAAATTGTTGTGATCCCTTCTGGGTTCCTAAATAACAATGGCATTTCCAAATGTTCCCACTTGAGGGAGCACAGAAATGGTTCTAAGTTTTGTCTAGTCAAAGCACTCTAATCTCAGACTGTCTTGGGAAGGGAAACTTGGAAAACCAGCATCCCCTGGCTATAGCAGCCTTTGTTTGACTGACAAGGGTGCTGAGTGGACTCGAGTCCCCAGTTTCAGAACATTCATGTTCCTTATCCACCTCTCAGTCATTCAGGCTTTGACTGGCTAACAGTCAGCTACAAGGATCCTCCCCAGTTGTGGCCCTCTCTCTACCATGGAGGTAGACAATGGTAGAACCAATGTCTGTGGTTCTAGTGCCTACAAATATGCCTAGTGAGTGTCTGTGTTTGGGGGAAGACAATGCTATCTCTCTGGCTTCCATGTTTTAATAAGTGGATCTGTGAGAATCTTGTAGGGGTTAGCCCTAAGCTCAGATCTTTAGTCTTAGCTTTTAAGACCTAATGTTTCATTAGGCGGTATAGTGTACAAGAACATGAGCTTTGCAGATAATGCTCATTCCACTCAGAAGTGGATAGAAGTATTTCTGGAAGGCACAATATTGTAGCAGTATTGGTTTCTTCTCTTCTGTGATTCCAGAGAGGTAGAATTTCATCAGAATGGAATAAATACATTCAAAAATTTTATAAAAATGGCTAGTTGTGGTGGCTGATGCCTGTAATCCCAGCACTTTGTGAGGCCGAAGCGGGCAGATCAGTTGAGGTCAGGAGTTTGAGACCAGCCTGGCCAACATGGTAAAAACCCCGTCTCTGTTCTAAATATGAAAATGAGGTGGGTGTGGTGGCACACGCCTGTAATCCCAGCTCTCAGGAGGCTGAGGCACGAGAATCGCTTGAACCCAGGAGGAGGCAGTTGCAGTGAGCCAAGATCACGCCACTGCACTCCAGCCTGGGCAACAGAGCGCGACTCTGCCTCAAAACAAAACAAACAAACAAGCAAATTTACAAAAATGAACACTGCCAAGATAACCAAACTCTTCATCAGTTATAATAAATTATTTTCTTAGGTATAAGTAGTTTTAAAATTTTTTGTTTTTTCATGTATGTTATTTATTAAAATTTTGATGTTATAAAAAAGCAAACCACAAGCTCTGGAACCAGAAGACAGGTGTTTGAATGCCAGCTCCACTCCTTATCAGCCATGTGACCTTGGACAGCTTGCTTAATGTCTCTTGACTCTCAGAGACATAATCTGTGAAAATAAGACTAATAATAGTATTTACTTCAGGGTTGTTATGAAGATTAAATGAGATCATTATTTCTGAAGAGCCTAATAAGGCTGGGTGCAGTAACTCATGCCTGTAATCGTAGTGCTTTGAGAGGCCAAGGAGGGCAATCACTTGAGCCCAGGAGTTCAAGACCAGCCTGGGCAACATGGCGAAACTCCATCTCTACTAAAAATACAAAAATTAGCTGGGTATAATGGCGTGCGCCTGTAGTCCCAGCTACTCAGGACGCTGAAGTGAGGGAGGATCACCTGACCCGGAGGAAGTCAAGGCTGAAGTGAGCTGTGATCACACCACTGCACTCCAGTCTGGGTGACAGAGCGGGACCCTGTCTCAGAAACAGAAAAAAAACAGGGTTGGGGGAGGTGGTGGCTTTATAGTGCTTTAAAGAAAGTCATTATTTGTTCACCAGCCCTTCCCCTAATGTTGCTAGGCTAAAATGGATGGAACCAGGTTAAGCTGAATCTGTTTTCTTGTCTCTCCAGGTCATTTCCTCAGATAGCTCCCCAGCTCTGGAAAATGAGCATCCTCAAGGTAAGTTTACTGAAGAAAGGAAAGTGGGCATGGAAACAATAGCCTGACCCTAACAATGTCTTCAACAATGCTTTTGAATCTCTCCCCTGGGAAAGTCAAAGCAGGGCCAGATAATGGGCCAAACCACAAAAATCAGTGACAGTAGTTTGGCAAGATCACCCAGGAATAAATCTTGGGCAGATTGGGGATGGTTAATATCTTCAATTATCAAACCACTTGAGAGAAACTTCTGAGGTACAGGGAAAACTTCCATAGGCAGCTCTGGGCTGGCTAACCATGTTTTAGAAGTCCTGGGTATTTTCTGCGTAGTCCAGAAACAGTGCCACCAGGATTTTATCACCCAGCAAGCTCACTAAAGCCATTGAGTGTACACAAAAAATTATGCAAAGCGCTGGGCGCTGTGCCTTACTCCTGTAATCCCAGCACTTTGGGAGGCCGAGACAGGTGGATCGCTTGAGCTGAGGAGTTTGAGACCAGCCTGACCAACCTGGTTAAACCCTGTCTCTACTAAAAATACAAAATTAGCCAGGTGTGGTGGCGCATGCTTGTAATCCCAGCTACTTGGGTGGCTGAGGCAGAAATGCCTGAACCGCAGAGGCAGAAATTGCAGTGAGCCAAGATTGTGCCATTGCACTCCAGCCTGGGCAACAAGAGTGAAACTCCATCTCAGAAAAAAAAAAAAAAAAATTAGAAAAAGGCTCTTAGAACTAATCTAGTAATAGAAGCACTAAACCTCTAAAATCCAGAGCACAAGGAAGACAATTCCAATGCCGGCCAGTGCCTATTTTATGTTTTTGAGTACATTTGTATTAGCACCAAGGCAGAAACCTGAAACTCAAATTGCCTACATGGACCAAGCAGTGAAGTGAACGACATATGATTATGACAACCTGTAGATCTTGTGTTGCATCTAAAAGAAGGTGACAACTGGACTGGCTATGGTGATTCATGACTGTATTCTAGCACTTTGGGAGGCCAAGGCGGGTGGATCACCTGAGGTCAGGAGTTGAAGACCAGCCTGGCCAACATGGTGAAACCCTGTCTCTACTAGAAATAAAAATATTAGCCGGGCGTGGTGCCGCACACCTGTAATCCCAGCTACTTGGGAGGCTGAGGCAGGAGAATTGCTTGAACCTGGGAGGCAAAGGTTGCAGTGAGCCGAGATCGTGCCACTACACCCCAGCCTGGGGGACAGCGCAAGACTCTGCCTCAAAAAAAAATTACAATTAAGGCAGCTGGGTTGTGGTGGCTTATGCCTGTAATCCCACCACATTGGGAGGCTGAGGTCAGGAGTTCCAGACCAGTCTGATCAACATGGTGGAACCCCATCTCTACTAAGTAGAAAACATTAGCCGAGCTTGGTGGTGGGCACCTATAATCCCAGCTACTTGGGAGGGTGAGGCAGGAGAATCATTTGAACCCAGGAGGCGGATTTTGTTGCAGTGAGCCAAGATCATGCCATTGCACTCCAGCCTGGGCAACAAGAGTAAAACTCCGTCCCAAAAAAAAAAAAAAAAGGCAACAACTATCTAGGTCTGGTCAATTAAGACCTATTTTTGGCAGATCTTCTGACTTTGAAGACACTAGAAATTTGGATTTTTATGTAAATTTCTAGATTAAAAATTTTTGATTTAAATAAGTCTGGGCACAGCGTAACACCAGCACTTTGAGAGGCCAAGGCAGGAGGATCACTTGAGCTCAGGAGTTCGAAACCAGCCTGGATAAGTGAGACCCCGTCTCTACAAAAAATTAAAAATTAGCCGGGCATGGTGGTGTGCACCTCTAGTCACAGCTACTGGGGAGGCTGAGGTGGGAGGATTGCTTGAGCCCAGGAGGCTGAGGCTGCAGTGAGCTGTGATTGTGCCACTGTACTCCAGCCCGGGCAGAGAGTGAGATCCTGTCTCAATTATAAACAAACAAACAGGCCGGGTCCTGTGGCTCACGCCTGTAATCCCAACACTTTGGGAGGCCGAGGCGGGCGGATCACGAGGTCAGGAGATCAAGACCATCCTGGCCAACATGGTGAAACCCCGTCTCTACTAAAAATACAAAAAATTAGCCTGGCGTGGTGGTGGGCACCTGTAGTCCCAGCTACTCAGGAGGCTGAGGCAGGATAATTGCTTGAACCCGGGAGGTGGAGGTTGCAGTGAGCCGAGATGGTGCCACTGCACTGCAGCCTGGGCGACAGAGCGAGACTTGGTCTCAAAAAAAAAAAAAAAAAAAGACACCGAGAAAGCCAAATCCAATATATTTGTGGGCCTGTGGCCTGAATGATAGTATTTAACTATCAGTGTAGTGTATGTATCTTAAACTGGTGTCCAAAAACATTTTCTTGGGAGTTTGAATTCTCAAGTTGAAATAACAATGGTAGGCTTCCAGTTAAAGATGGTAGATTGGTAGATTGGGCTGCGCATAGTGGCTCATGCCTGGTAATCCCAGCACTTTGGGAGGCTGAGGCGGGTGGATCACTTGAGAACAAGAGTTTGAGACCAGCCTGGCCAACATGGTGAAACCCTATCTCTACTAAAAATATAAAAATTAGCCAGGCATGGTGACACATGCCTGTAATCGCAGCTACTTGGGTGGCTGAGGCATGAGAATCGCTTGAACTCAGGAGGAGGAAGTTGCAGTGAGTGGAGATCGCACCACTGCACTCCAGCTTGGGTGACAGAGCAAGACTCTGTCTCAAAAAAAAAAAAGATGGTACATTGAATATATATTCACAAAAAGTCCCCTAAAACCATCATAAAGGAAATTTTTTAAAGAAAAAGATACAAACACACCATAGGGAAAACAGGAGAGGAGATAATAGCAATGAATTTTTGGAAGCTGAAAAGCAGACAAAAGAGTGATGAATGACTTAGATCTGAGAAAACTGAATTATAACTAGCAGTGAGAGCCAAGAAGCATTAAGGTCTAAGAAACAGATCCCAAGACACCCTATCCCATTGAGTGATCAGGTGAGCAACAGTGAGCAACTCCACCTCCCACCTGTGGCAAAGACTGGAAATCTGGCAAGGGACTTGGGCACAGCTTAGGACTGAAGTACTGCACTGAAAACAGGAGCATGTAGTGAACTATACTAGATGCTGAGCCTCCAGCCGTCTTTTCCTTTTCAGTTTCCAGAGCGCTGGCAGAAAAGACTTCACCCTCCAAGCATGAAATTGAATAATCCTTCTCTCCAGAATCCTCTTGAAGGGAAGTTCTAAAATATTTAAGTATTGAATGTTTCCTACCCAAATGATTCGCAGTCAGTAAGGCTCACTTACACACTTAGAGCTTCCACTCAGCTTTAAAGCCTCCACTCTTAAGTTATGGTTTAAGTTCTCCTTTAAACCAGGGATTACCAAACATCTAAAGAAAGGATCTGTGAAAAATGATCCAAACTGCCCCCGACCCCACCCTGGAATGTACCTTTGTTTTACTCTGAAGGCTGTATCTCCCTGGTAAAAAATAAATAAAAATGAAAAAGCAAACTGCCCCTCCCGAATTCATGTACACACGGAAGAAACAAACAGGAAAAAAGCAACTGGAAGGAAAAGGGGAGAAGAAAACTTTAATAATATTAATATAACCTTAGGTAAAGGAACATATTTCTCAATACCTGTGAAGGTAGTATATCTTTAAAGAAAACAACAGCCGGGCATGGTGGCTCACGCTTGTAATCCCAGCACTTTGGGAGGCCGAGGCAGGCAGATCACCTGAGGTCAGGAGTTCGAGACCAGCCTGACCAATATGATGAAACCCTGTCTGTACTAAAAATACAAAAATTAGCTGGGCATGGTGGTGTGCACCTGTAATCCCAGATACTCGGGAGGCTGAGACAGGAGAATCGCTTGAACCCAGGAGTTGGAGGTTGCAGTGAGCTGAGACTGCACCATTGCATTCCAGCCTGGGCAAGAGCAAAACTCTGTCTCAAGAAAACAAAAGCAACAACAAAAAACCATATTTCCACCATGAAACAAGTATAGGATACAATTTTTTAAAGAAGGAATTTTCAGAGAAGAGAAAGGAACTCTTGGAAATTAAAAATATAATAGCAAAAATTTAAACACAGCTGGAGGTTTCAAAAGTCAACATGAGGAAATTTCCCAGAAAGGAGAGTTAAAAATCAACAAAGTAGAAAATAGGAGAGAAGGGTGCAGTGGCTCATACCTATAATCCCAGCACTTTGGGAGACCGAGGTGGGAGACCAGGAGTTCGAGACCAGCTCAGCAACACAGAAAGACCCTATCTCAACAAAAAAAAATAAAAATTAGCCAGGCACAGTGGCATGCACTTGTAGTCCCAGCTACTCAGGAGGCTGAGACAGGAAAATTGCTTGAGCCCAGAAGGTCAAGGCTGCAGTAAGCCATGATCTCGCCATTGCACTCCAACCTGGGTGACAGAATGAAAGCCTGTCTCTTTAAAAAAAAAAAAAAAAAGAAATATTTCAACAACCCACAAAACAAACAAACATTAAAGGATCAGTCTAGGAGGTCCAGTTTCTAAATAGGAGTCATAGAAAGAGAAAAATGGCAACACAGAGGGAAGGAAATAATTGAGGAACTAATTCAAGAACATTTATTGGAACTTGAGGACATTAGTTTTCATATTGAAAGGGCCCATCAGATATTCAGCACAATGGATGAAAGTGACCCACCCAAAGCACAGTCATCCTGAGATTTCAGAACACTGGAAACAGAGAAGATCCTATGAGTTTTCAGAGAGAAAAAAAAAGTCACATACAAAAAGTCAGAATTGCCTCTCAACAACACCAGCAGCTAGCAGGCAGCGGAGGAATGCCTTCAACATTCTGCAGGAAAATACATTCCAAGCTTTCCTGCAGATTCTCTATTCAGTCGAATTATAAATCCAAGGATGAGGGTAGAATAAAGATATCTACAGGCTGCAAGGTCTCAAAAACATGTACCTTCCATGCACCCTTTCTCAGGAAGGTACTGGAAGATGTGTTCCACCAAAATAAGGGAGTAATCAAAAAATATGAAAATGCGATATAGGATACAGGAGCACCAGTGGAGGAGAGACGTGAAAGGGGTACCCAGGATGGTGATGAATAAAGATCCCAGGATGACAGCAGTGCACACCAGTTAAACCAGCCCAGATCTGAGCAGGTCAGAAGGCTCCAGCGAGACTTCTTTGGGTAGTTTAAATTGATAGACTATCTAATGCTTTTGAACCTCTTGAAAGGAGATTTAAACAACTGGTGAAGCATTTGGGGGTTGGATTAGTTATAAGAATTATACATAGAAAATTAAACAAACAAAAGGACAAGACATTAACTCCAGAGAAAACAAAGTTGTGAAAGGAAGAAAAAAAATCATAGTTTATTATTTGGCTTATTTCTGAATAATAAATATTCAGTCAAAATGATTTGAATACTGGCTGGGTGCAGTGCTCATGCCTGTAATCCCAGCACTTTGGGAGGCCGAAGTGGGCGGATCACATGAGGTCAGGAGTTCGAAATCAGCCTAGCCAACATGGTGAAACCCCATCTCTACTAAAATACAAAATTTAGCCGGGCATGGTGGCGGGCGCCTGTAACCCCAGCTACTTGCAAGGCTGAGGCAGGAGAATCACTTGAACCTGGAAGACTGAAGTTGTAGTAAGCTGAGATCATGCCACTGCACTCCAGCCTGGGTGACAGAGCAAGACTCCCTCTCAAAAAAAATAAATAAATAAATAAAAAAGATTTAAACATTATGGTTTAGCTCCTGGAAGAATGGGGAGGATGGGAAGTACATGTTTGTGGTGAAGCCCTAGTAGGAGAGAGAACTAGAAATTCTCCTCCTCTTTGGTAGGTAGATGATAAATAATGCCCCAAAATGAAAAAAAAAAAAAAATCGGAAACTAGCAATACAAACATGTTATTTAAGGACATGGAATTAAGTACCAAAATAATCAACTAAAAGAGGTAGATAGATGTTCTCATCTCTGGGGAAGGGTAGTACAGGAAGGTGGGTTGCAAGGACTGCATTTTTTTCTTAACAAAATTTGTAAAACTGTTTGTTTAAACTGTGTATCTGTATAACTTTGGTTTAAAAATTAAATATTAAAAACCAAATTGATTAAAGACTTAAGAGCATGAAGTTTGGAATCAGATCTGGGTTTGTTTGAGTCTTTCTTGCCACTTATTAATGGGTGAACTTGAACAGTTTATTTAACTACACCTATTTTCTCATCTGAAACATGAGGACAGTACTTACACATTTGTTGTAAGGATTAAATTTTGTAATTTTTTTTTTTTTTTTTTTGAGACAGAGTCTCACTCTGTCACCCAGGCTGGAGTGCAGAGGCACAATCTCGTCTCACTGCAACCTCCACCTCCTGGGTTCAAGCAATTCTCCTGCCTCAGTCCCCTGAGTAGCTGTGACTACAGGCACGTGCCACCACGCCTGGCTAATTTTTGTATTTTTTAAGTAGAGATGGAGTTTTGCCATGTTGCCAGACTGGTCTCAAACTCCTGACCTCAGGTGACCCACCCACCTTGGCCTCCCAAAGTGCTGGGTTACAGGCGTGCGCCACCATGCCCAGTCAATGTAATTTATTTATTTATTATTATTTTGACACGGAGTTTCACTCTTGTTGCCTAGGCTGGAGTGCAGTGTTACAATCTGGGGTTACTGCAACCTCTGCCTCCCAGGTTCAAGCAATTCTCCTGCCTCAGCCTCCCGAGTAGCTGGGACTACAGGCGCCCACCACCATGCCCAGCTAATTTTTTGTATTTTTAGTAGAGACGGGGTTTCACCATGTTAGCCAGGATGGTCTTGATCTCCTGACCTCGTGATCCACCCACCTCAGCCTCCCAAAGTGCTGGGATTACAGGCGTGAGCCACCGCGCCTGGCTAATGTAATATTTTTAAGTGCACATAGTATAGTATGTAGCACATTCAAGCTATTATTTTGGGAGATTGCTTCCCTAGTTTAGAGCGAGCAATTAAAATCACAGGAATAGAAAAAGGTAAACTACTCAGGATCTCCTGGGATGATTTCTGATCTACAGGGTGGTCCCAGAATGGACTATCAGGGTGTTTTGAGCCAGGTTGATTGAGCACTGGGCTCCAACTTATTGTTAATGAGAAATGGCCCAACTTGGAACATGACTTTCCCATTTGCAGGTCTTAAAATAACTTTTTTTTTCAATTGAGACAGGGGTTCGCTGTGTTGCCCAGGCTGTCCTTGAGCTCCTGGGTTCAAGTGATCCTCTGCCTCAACTTCCTGCGTAGCTGGGATTACAGGTGCTTGCCACCATGCCCAGCACAGTCTTGGAAGAATTTTAAGCAGCTTATTTCATTGAAAAAAGAGGAAAGTGAAAATGTGCTAAATATATGAAAGGGAAAGCTTGGATTAAAGATGAGAAACATTTTTAGATTATAACATGTTAAAGAGAGATACTATAGGCTTTATGTTTTAGTCAACTTTCTTTTACCTATAGGGACCAATAGATAAAGTCTTAACCTGGAGATAGGGGTTGGATGAAATGGTTTCTAAGAGGTTTATGCAGGTTTTGTGGAAACAATAGGAACAAGACAGATAAGGGGCCTTATAAAAAAAATCATGCTGTAAATATTTGAGATACTAGAACACTATTCTGTTTTCTGTCTCTTTTGATTGGGAGTTTTTATGGGGAAGGAAGCTGCTAACTATCCCACCCTATGCAGAGACCCCAGAATCCAACAATAGCGTGTATACTTCCTTCATGAAGTCTCATCGCTGCTATGACCTGATTCCCACAAGCTCCAAATTGGTTGTATTTGATACGTCCCTGCAGGTGGGTGAATCCTCTTTTCCCTTCCCCCTTTGGAGCCTGTGGTTTAATACCTCTCATCCTATCTCATCCTAAGGGTAATATCCTTATCCTTCTGTGAAGTTAGTCTCATGTTTTACCCAACATGCCCAAACACTGTTCTTTATTTTACAGTCCTGCCCCTGTGGATTTGCCTTTATGATTATTACTGTCTTGGCTACAGGTGAAGAAAGCTTTTTTTGCTTTGGTGACTAACGGTGTACGAGCTGCCCCTTTATGGGATAGTAAGAAGCAAAGTTTTGTGGGTAAGCAAAAGTTTCTGGAACACATTATTATTGGCATCTTGTGCTGGGCAGGGAGACAAGCTTCAGGCAGTACTGAGGGCTCTGTCTTGTCCTCTAGGCATGCTGACCATCACTGATTTCATCAATATCCTGCACCGCTACTATAAATCAGCCTTGGTAAGGAACCTTAGCCCAATGACCAAAATCAGTTTCCCTACCCTAAGTCCCTCATTCTCATTTCTTTTGCTCCCAGCAAGCCACAAGGGCTTCAGGAAGCAGAGAGATCAGGTCTCAAATTCTGTTGCTTCTGCTTTCAGGTACAGATCTATGAGCTAGAAGAA
Organism: Theropithecus gelada; assembly: GCF_003255815.1. Classification (NCBI taxonomy): domain Eukaryota; kingdom Metazoa; phylum Chordata; class Mammalia; order Primates; family Cercopithecidae; genus Theropithecus; species Theropithecus gelada. The sequence goes on along the minus strand of NC_037679.1, from coordinate 8,170,542 downwards.
CACAAGATAGAAACTTGGAGAGGTATGTAGAGAATTGGGGTTGTAAAAGGTTATAAAGGGATGGAGGGTTTCTGGGAAATGCTTTTCCATGGTGGTATTTTGTGACCCATCCCTTTTCCCTTCAGAGGTGTACCTCCAGGATTCCTTTAAACCGCTTGTCTGCATTTCTCCTAATGCCAGGTGAGTTCCAGTTATCCATCTGTCCAAAAAGGGGAAGAGATTTGCCATCAGCCTAGCTAATGCCCTAGACACCCAGGGAAAGGGGAAGAAGAGAGAAAAGACACACACACACACACAAACACACACACACACTTACACACTTTCTCTCTCTCTCTAAGTCTGGCCTGTACTCTGCCCCCCTTCCCTAACCATTAGCTTTCCCTGTTTAGTGATACACTTTATGGAGTGTTTACTCACCCTCAGCCCCAGCACTGTGGAACTTATTATCTCCAACCCTCCCACAGCTTGTTTGATGCTGTCTCTTCATTAATTCGGAACAAGATCCACAGGCTGCCAGTTATTGACCCAGAATCAGGCAATACTTTGTATATCCTCACCCACAAGCGCATTCTGAAGTTCCTCAAATTGTTTGTAAGTGCTCCTCAGCCCAGTTCTTTTTTCTCTTTTTTCGTTTATTTATTTATTTATTGAAAAAAGAGACAAGGTCTCACTGTGTTGCCCAGGCTAGTGTCGAACTCCTGAGCTCAAGTGATCCTCCCGCCTCAGCCTCCCAAAGTGCTAGGATTACAGGTGTGAGCCACTGCATCCAGCCCCACTTCTTATTTATTTATTAATTTATTTTGATACAAGGTCTTACTCTGTTGCCCAGGCTGGCGTGCAGAGGCACTATCATGGCTCACTGCAGCCTCCAACCTCTTGGGCTCAGGTGACCCCCAATCTCAACCCCCAGAAGAGCTGGGACTACAGGTGTGTACCACCACACCTGGCTAATTTTTTGGTATTTTTTATAGAGATGGGGTTTTGCCAAGTTGCCCAGGCTGGTCTCGAACTCCTGGGCTCAAGCAATATGTCCCCCTCAGCCTCCCAAAGTACTGGGATTATAGGCATAAGCCAGCGCACCCAGCCCTTATTTCTAACATACTGGGTTGGAGGGGGTATCCAAGGGTGGCTTTGGGTGCCTTGAAAATTAAGCTGATGGTTCTTTCCTCAGATCACTGAGTTCCCCAAGCCAGAGTTCATGTCCAAGTCTCTGGAAGAGCTACAGATTGGCACCTATGCCAATATTGCTATGGTTCGCACTACCACCCCCGTCTATGTGGCTCTGGGGATTTTTGTACAGCATCGAGTCTCAGCCTTGCCAGTGGTGGACGAGAAGGGTGAGAGATTGGGCAGAAGGAGAGGGAGGGAAGATCCAGGCAAGTCAGGGTGGCTCCGGGAAAATCTGCTTTCCCCTCAGCTTAGCCAGGAGGGTGATTCTGTGAGTAGGGGGAGCTTTAGACCCCAGATCCTCCTTACTGAGCTGCCTCTGTCCCCCTAGGGCGTGTGGTGGACATCTACTCCAAGTTTGATGTTATCGTGAGTGATTGTGGAGGGTTTGGGAGGTAGGGAAGGGTGGGGGGTGCTATTAAATATGGAGAGGGAGAAGGGAGTCTCTTCTGTGATCTAAGGGTCTTAGAAGCTTCCAGGCTTTCAAATCCTATTTGAAAAGGAATTGAATGAGTTGGGTATGCCTTGTGGCTGACAATTGCCCTGAATCCCTCTGGTGAGGTTGGATGGGTTCAGGGTTTGGAGGCTGGCTTTCTTGCTTCCCTGCAAGCTCCTTCCTCTGTCTCCCCAGAATCTGGCAGCAGAAAAGACTTACAACAACCTAGATGTATCTGTGACTAAAGCCCTGCAACATCGATCACATTACTTTGAGGGTGTTCTCAAGTGCTACCTGCATGAGACTCTGGAGACCATCATCAACAGGCTAGTGGAAGCAGAGGTAGGGAGGCCAGCAACCCTAAAGGAGCTGAGGGGAGCAACCTTGAGAGTGGGGTTTGGCAAGGAGAGTAGGGGCAGAGGGGCTTCCCCTGAGGCCAGCACTAAACATTCCCTTTTTCCCTTGTTGTTCTGTGCCAGGTTCACCGACTTGTAGTGGTGGATGAAAATGATGTGGTCAAGGGAATTGTATCACTGTCTGACATCCTGCAGGCCCTGGTGCTCACAGGTGGAGAGAAGAAGCCCTGAGCTGGGGGAAGGGGTCAGGCAGCACCAGGGGATATGCCCAACTCACTGCCTGCTGGAAGCTCTGTGGGAATCAGATGAAACTTGGGGGAATTGTGACTCTGTTCCCTGCTCAGGGCCCCCTGCCCTTCTATCTGGGAGCTAGGGAAGGTATAGGGGGAGGAAGGAGAATGGATTTATAGCTACCCTTACCCTCACACACACTTGAAAAAAACTTTCAGCCTAGCCAATTCTAGCCCCTGTCTTCTTAGACATAGCCCCCTTTCTGGGTGAACTATAGGCTCTGTGCCTCTCAGACAAATTCTGATCTCTAAGAGATCCCCAGACCTCACTTGCCTCTGCCTCCATCTCAGCCCTGATTCAACCCTAAGATAACAGCACAACAAAATTCTTCATAAAGATATTTTTATTCACCTGTTCCATGCTATATGGAGGAGGCTAAGTCCATTTAGTGACATTTCTTCCCATAATGTGAGTGGGGAGGATTGTGGGGAGGAGGGGCTTTGGGTTCCTGTGTTTGTGCATATGAAGGGAGATGGGGGTTAGGTGGAGGAGGAGGGCAGCGTGATTAGCTAAGGTTATTGCTTTTTGTGGCAAATCTAATTAAATGACAGCTATCTCTTCATGGTATTGCAGTGTTTGATTTTTACAGTTGATGGATACTACCTTCCTACTTTATATGGCTTCTTCAACTGGTCATTAATAATAACGTGTGTACACACACATACACACGTACACACACAAAACTGTGTGCCAGACATCATTCTCAGTGCTTTACATATATTAACTAATCCTCAGAACAACAGTAGACACTATTCCAGTTTTTTACAGATTTTAAAAAATGGAGGCACAGAGAGGCTGGGTAACTAACCCAAGACCACACAGCTAGTAAAAAAAAAATGGAGCTAGGATTTGAACCCAAACAGTCTTTACTGCTACAGTAGACTTCCGACTTCTAATTCTTTCACAACTACTCCTTACCCTATTCCCTGTGGTTCCTTCTTTCTATCTCACTTTCCCCTCTGCCTGAATCATGGCTGGTACCCAAGGAAAATCCTGTAACAGTGTTAGTGTCTACTCCCAAGAGTAGACAGACTTGAGGGTCTCCTTTGGGCAAAGAATCCTGCCACCATTATCAGCTTTTCTTAAGGAAGGTTGGACTGTTTGGCTTTTGCTGAGTTGGCACTTTTTTTTTTTTTTTTTTTTTTTTTGAGATGGAATCTCGCTCTGTTGCCCAGGTTGGAGTGCAGTGGCGCAATCTCAGCTCACTGCAACCTCTGCCTCCTAGGTTCAAGCGATTCTCCTGCCTCAGCCTCCTGAGTAGCTGGGATTACAGGCGTGCACCACCACACCCGGCTAGTTTTTGTATTTTTTAGTAAAGACAGAGTTTCACCCATATTGGCCAGGCTGGTCGCAAACTCCTGACTTTGTGATCCACCTACCACAGCCTCCCAAAGTGCTGGGATTATAGGCATGAGCCACCGTACCCCGCTGGCACTATCTTTAAACCTACAAATCCCTTGCCTTTCTTCCAAGGTGAGACAGAGCTGGATGGTGGGAGAACAGCAGGGCACTGGTCACTCCATCAGATCCATTCTCTGTACTGAAACCATGTAGACCCAAACAGCAGTCAGCACCCAACACCAGAACTGCTAGACTGGAGTATGAGCTAAATTTGGGTGCCAGCTCACCCCTGCCTTACAGGTATGATACAGTTTCCCATCCAAACCAGGAGCAATTTCAGAGTCATTGCTTGCCCCTTCCCCCACAGTGCTGCTAACCCCTTCCCTGACAGTGCCTAACCCCTCTGATGACCCTCCAGCCATGGCATACTGGGTTCTCCAAACTAGGCTTCCCGATGGAACACAGGGAAAAGCATCAAGGCCCTCATCAGATTCGACCTGAGGAAGCTTATTTTAAAAAAAGGTGGCCCTCATCAGAGCTCAGCTTTCAGTGTTGCATCATGGCTGTAGAGGAGCCCCTGCTTCAGCCTTCACCCCTTTACAGCTCTCACAGCACATTCTCAAACCTGGGGGAGGAAGGCTTCCAAGTTATTAGAATTAGAGTATGTTTATGTGTGGGGAGGGTAAGTACATGGTGGAAAGGACAGATGGCCTCTTCTGTCACATTCTCTCATTAAGGAAGATTTGCCTAGGGAGGAGGCAGGGGCTTTAAAAAGCCTCAGGATTCTAGTGGGACCTAGGGTGGAAGGAAGCACCTTCGAGTCAAGTCATCGGTGCAGCTGGCAGGTGTGTGGAATCAAGGGGGGTAGGGTGGATGGGACAGGGAATGTTTGCATTCTCTCTAAAGGTTTGTGTTAGGGAGCAGAGGCCTGGTTTTGTTGAGCTGTTTCTCAGTCAGTCAGTCTCTGCCCCACAACAACCTTTCTGGTTGTTCCCCATCCCCTTAAAAGGAAGGGTCTGGACCCAAAGGGCTCCATGTACATTAGTGGAAAACTAATTGGGAACTCTTGCTTCTCTGATTTCCCCCTAAAACCCAACCTATCAGTCTCAGTGTGAGGATGAAGCTGAGGGAGAGACAAGGGATAAAATTTGGGAGACTCACAAGCTTCTATTCTTACCTATTCCTCTCCAGAGGCAAATTATCCCTTCTTCCCGAGGAACCATTGCCACACACACACTCTCTTTCCCCTCTCTGCACCCCTCCCCTCCACTGAGGCTGCTGCCATGGTTGCCAGGCATGGTTGCTAAGTCTCTGCATGGAAGGGTTGGCGTGGGCTGTGCTGCCACTAACATTACCATGGTGAATCAGGGGACACCTGGTATAAGCTTAGAAGGAGGGATCATGTGGATGTAAGCAACAGCCCCCCAGGACAGAGGCAGCCCAAAGGTGAGCATCTGGAGCACCACTTCAGGTGGGGGCTGAGTGAACTAGGCAATTGTGGTGAGGGGGAGCTCTACATTGGGGGGGGGGGAAAGGCCACTTTTATCATTTCAGTTGCTAGGGGATTAGTTTTGCCAAGCAAACACACCATCTCTCCTCCATCCCCCTCTGGAAGGGTGAGAGTGCATAAGCACTTACTCTGTCCTCCATAAAGCTGGGCAGGCTGTGTGGGCACAGAACAATATAACCCCCAAATCCTGCTTCTAAATTGGAGGTGAAAGCCTGCTGCTGTGGGAGGGCTCCCTGGCTGCCCAAGGACAAACATGTAGAATGGGACTGGTAGGGCAGCTTGGGTGGCCAAGGCACACGCCTGTGTCCTGCTGTACCAGCAGTCCTAGGCTGCAGCACTGAGCTGGCGAGGAGATACGGGTGTAGGGGTCACCCTTTTTGAGCTTAGGGAAGGCAGCTCTCCCTCAGAGTCGCACAAAAGCTTGGTGAAAGCCACCGCCTCCTCTCTCCACCGCATGGGAGCTGGTTACTCATCTCATCTCTGCACCCGAACAGCCACTGCCGCTAAAAATAGCCCCCCAGCCGTGGGCCAGCCCCTCCTGCACCCCAACCCCATGGAAACCAGCAGAGTGGCAGGCAGAGACCTTGAGTTCCATTCTCACGCACTCTATGTTGGGGAAACTGAAATCTGAGGCAGGAAGCCAGGGGCAGAACCCTGGTGGTCAGGCAACCTGACAAGCAGGAGAGTAAAGGGTTAAAACGGCAGGAAGGTTGAAGAAATAGGGGCGGGGGAGGGGGCACTGTCAGCTTGGCAAGAATCATAAGTCCCTCCCCCGCCCACTCGTGCGATCCCATCAGGCTTGGGGGACAACAGCAGTGGGAAGGGGCGTCCAATCCCGGGCCCCAGGGGGCGGCCGTGCACATGGGGGAGGTAGCAGCGCGGAGCAGTCCGCGCGGTGTCACATGCGCGCGCACACACAGAGACAGGCACACACACGTGTGCCCGGGTATATATAGTTCCCAGTCCCCGGGCCCGCGGCTCTGCAGTGGGCGCCGGCTCCCTGGGCTGGGAGGGGGCTCCTGGGGCGGGTGGGAGGGTGGGGGGCCGGGGTGGGGTGGGGCAGGATGCTGGATGGCCCACTGTTCTCCGAGGGGCCTGACAGCCCCCGGGAGCTTCAGGATGAGGAGTCTGGCAGCTGCCTCTGGGTGCAGAAGTCCAAGCTATTGGTGATAGAAGTGAAGACTATTTCCTGTCATTATAGTCGCCGCGCCCCTTCTCGACAGCCCATGGACTTCCAGGCCAGCCACTGGGCTCGCGGGTTCCAGAACCGCACGTGAGTGAAGCAGGGGTGAGGGGAAGAGAGTGGTGGGGCGGGGAGTGGGGTCCGGACCTCCCCGCAGGCACCAGCGAGCACTACTGATCCCCCTTCTCTTTCCCACGCCTCCCACCCCTGCCCGCTCCCGAAGGCTGGGGCCTGACTCATCCGGTTGTTTGGGGGAACAGGAGTGGGTGTGAGAAAGGGCAGGAGGTGAGATGGGGCAGACGCTGTTAAAGTGTGCAGGCAGAGATGGCGAGGAGTCCCGCTTCGACTTCAGTCCTAACATATACGCACGTGCACACGCGCACACACTCACACACACCCCTTCACATGGCTGCCCCAAGTGGTCTCCACTGCTCCCAGCTCCCCGGACCTCGGCTCCCTTCCCCCACAGACTGCTCACCTGGGTTCCTGCTCATTGTCCCAGGTGTGGGCCGCGCCCGGGATCCCCACAGCCGCCGCCCCGCCGGCCCTGGGCCTCCAGGGTGCTGCAGGAGGCCACCAACTGGCGGGCGGGGCCCCTGGCCGAGGTCCGAGCTCGGGAGCAAGAGAAAAGGAAAGCGGCGTCGCAGGAGCGGGAGGCCAAGGAGACCGAGCGAAAAAGGCGCAAGGCTGGTGGGGCCCGACGAAGCCCCCCGGGTCGGCCCCGCCCGGAGCCCCGCAACGCCCCTCGGGCAGCCCAGCCGGCAGGGCTCCCTGCTACCTTGCGGCCGGAGCGCCTGGCGCTGGTGGGGCGAGCGCCCCGTCCATCCGCGCAGCCGCAGAGCGACCCAGGGTCGGCGTGGGCGGGGCCCTGGGGAGGTCGGCGGCCGGGGCCCCCAAGCTACGAGGCTCACCTGCTGCTGAGAGGTTCTGCCGGGACCGCCCCGCGACGCCGCTGGGACCGGCCGCCACCCTACGTGGCTCCACCTTCTTACGAAGGCCCCCATAGGACCTTGGGGACTAAGAGAGGCCCCGGACACTCCCAGGTGCCCACTTCATCAGCCCCACCTCCGACTCCGGCCAGGACAGAGGGAGGGCGCACAAAGAAGAGGCTGGATCCTCGGATCTACCGGGACGTCCTCGGGGCTTGGGGTCTCCGACAGGGGCAAGGTCTCTTGGGGGGATCCCCAGGCTGTGGAGCGGCCAGAGCAAGGCCAGAGCCCGGCAAGGGGGTCGTGGAGAAAAGCCTGGGGCTGGCTGCTGCTGACTTGAACAGTGGTAGCGACAGCCATCCCCAAGCCAAAGCTACTGGGAGCGCAGGCACCGAGACAACTCCTGCGGGGTCTGCAACTGCGGCTCCCAGTGCCCCGCGTCCCGCTCCCAGATCCAGGCACCACCTCAAGGGCTCGAGGGAAGGGAAAGAAGGAAAAGAACAGATCTGGTTCCCTAAATGCTGGATTCCCTCCCCTAAAAAGCAGCCGCCCCGCCATAGCCAGACACTCCCCAGACCCTGGGCTCCCGGAGGCACCGGATGGAGAGAATCCCTGGGTCTTGGAGAGGGGGCAGGACCGGAGACCCTGGAGGGTTGGAAGGCGACCCGCCGTGCCCACACCTTGCCCCGCAGTTCCCAGGGCCCGTCCCGTGGGGAAGGAGTCTTTGTCATTGACGCCACGTGCGTGGTGATACGATCCCAATATGTTCCAACCCCCCGAACCCAGCAGGTGCAGCTTTTGCCCTCTGGGGTGACACGCGTGGTGGGGGAATCCGCCAGCCAATCGAAGCCCGGCAAGGAGGAGAGTGAAGGGGCCACGGTCTTTCCTTCCCCTTGCCGAAAGCGGCTGTCGAACAGTCGCCTTTTACACCAGCCCGGCGGGGGCCGCGGGGGCGAAGCTGAGGGCGGGAGGCCGGGGGACTCCTCACTGGAGGAGCGCACCTCCCGCATCTTGGGGCTCCCGGCCCCGGAAGTAAACCTGCGGGACGCCCCCACGCAGCCAGGTAGCCCAGAGCACCAAGCCTTAGGCCCAGGAGCTTCGGGAGCCCAGGGCAGGGCCGAGGGCTCGGAAGTGGCGGTGATCCAGCGGCGCGCGGGCCAGGGCTGGGCGCGGACCCCAGGGCCCTACGCCGGGGCCCTGCGAGAAGCCGTGTCCCGTATCCGCCGCCACACCGCCCCTGACTCGGACACGGACGAAGCTGAGGAGCTTAGCGTCCATAGCGGCTCCTCTGATGGAAGCGACACAGAAGCCCCAGGCGCCTCCTGGCGGAATGAGAGGACCCTGCCCGGGGTTGGAAACAGTTCGCCGGAGGAAGACGGGAAGACAGCGGAACTGAGCGACAGTGTCGGAGAGATCCTAGATGTCATAAGCCAAACCGAGGAGGTCCTCTTCGGGGTGAGGGACATCAGGGGGACTCAACAGGGAAATAGGAAGAGGCAGTGAGAGGCCCCTTCTTGTATTTGAGTCCCCAACACATCCATCCTTGGGTCCACTGGTCCCCATTCTTCCCCAGACTTCCTTTGCTTCTCTTTTCCTTGTATCCTTACCCATACCTATTCCCATCCTTGAAATATAAATGAAAGGAAGGGAAGCATATGCCCATTAATGATTTTGTTTCAGGAGAGGTGAGAATCAGCAGTAGATTTAATTAATGTCTGTTATGTTCAGGACACAAGGGTGAGCTCTTCGCAGCTGATGCACTGGGTGCGGAGCTGAGCAGAGAGGCCTAACAAGGATCAGGCAGGAGGGCAGGGGTGGTGGCAGCCATAGGAGGGCAGTGTAGGGCAGGGCATCTGAGGAGGAGGGAAAAAGTGAAGGAGAGGCTTTGGACCCGGTGGCAGAGTGATCAGATGACAGAGGGGTTCTTGGCAGAAGAGGAATAGGTCCAGCAACAACCAGCAAAGCAGAAGGAGGGCTCACCTTGGTGTCACAAGTCTTGGATTTCAATCCCAACTCTGCCACTGACTTGCTGGTTGACTGAGGCCTGTCACTTTCCCTCTCCAGGCCTCCTGGTATATAAAACAATGGTATTCTAAGGTCCATCCTTCCATCTCTGACATTTTGAGATCTTTGGAAAGGACTCTATCTAATCCTCCCCTCGACAAGCCAAGAATGAGAGTTGGGAATAAGTGAACAGAGTTTGAGGGTTTCTGGGCGGCCTCCTTGTCACCTGAAGTCATGATCAATTCAGGAGACTGCCCAAGGTTTGCAGAAGAGGTAAGGGAGTGAGGCACTCCTATCCCAGTCTCCCAGGTTTAGGTGAGGGCTCCCCAAAGCAGGGCAAGATAGTGGCCCTGTCACTGACCCTGGCCTGTGGTGGTCTGAGCTGGGGAGGGAAGGACACCAATGAATCAGCTTGGGACCTCTTTAGGCCTTCCCCTTTTCCTCCACCCTAATGCTCCTTAGTGATGCTCTGAGGCGTGGCCACGATTTCCCTCCCAGGTGGTATCGCCCACCTGAAAAAATCCTGAGAATGTCTCCCATCTCGGCCTCTTCCGAAGAAACTGGCCAGGCAAGGAAAGAGGCCGGTCCCCAGAAGCCAGTCGGCGTGGGGTGTGATACTCTCTATAGCCACTACAGGGCGCGCGCAGGTCGCGGATCTCCCCAGTTGCTAATTCCGGCTCTGCCACTCAATCCGATCCCTAGTTCCCAAGCGCGGGTCCCCAGCCTTGCAGTCTCCAGCCGTGCTGGGCCGGGAGCAGGCCTCCGGCCTCCCAGACCTCTGGAGCCCGCCGGTCCCATCTTTGTACTCATCCACCCCAGCCGGCTTGGGACTCAGACACTGAAGTCTTTTTTTTTCTCTCCGATCCTTGGACACCTCTGTCTGCCATTTATTAGCCATGTGAACTTGGCCGCATCACTTCACCTCCCTGAGCCTCAGTTTCCTCATCTGTCAAATGGGGGTTTATAAACACCTACCTCGCAGGGTTGTTGTGAGGACTTAATGCGATAATGTATGTAAAGCGCCTTGCACACCGCCTGGCACACAGTAGGCGCTCAATAAATCTAAGCTTCCCTTTATCCAGCCTTGGCATCGTCTTCCTTTCACTGACCCTTTCCCCATGGTGGCCATCCCCCGGGACTCCTCTGCTACGTCCTGCTCTGTGTGACGGAGAGGGGGCTGCTTTCTTCGTTGGGAGTTCCTGGCCCACCTCTTCTCTCCCCCAGCCGGGACTCTCCCTTCCTTGCCCCCAGCCCACCCCTGTTGGCTCTTCCCACTGCCCTGGCGCCCTCCCCCGGCCCCCCATTCCGAGCAAGGGCTGAGTCAGCCGGGGTAAATTTAGCTGCCGGCTCCGCGGGCCCGGGGGCTTCTCCCAGACTCAGTCGCCGGGTCCTGCCCCGGCCCCGGCCCACCTCTGCTCCCATTCCAACCCAGACCTGCCAACTCCAACTCCCGCTCAGCGTTCAGGTCCCCAACCCTGCTCTCAAACCACTTATGGTTTTAGTCTCCAATTATCTCAACATCACTCCCGCCTGCAACCAGGGGTACTCTGAGCAGAACTCGGAGTGGCGCAGGACCACCTGGGGTGGGGGGTGGCCACCATCTGGCAGGAGCTGGGCCGCTGGCCTTGGTTCAGTGGAGGAAGGTCTCCTCTTTGGGTTTCTGAGCCGGAGGGAAGACACTGGTCAGAGCTATCCAGGAAGATTCATCCCAGAGCCTTCCTGGAACCCACACTACCAGGTTTCAAGTTAGCTCTTGCTGGAGGAGTGTCACCTTGGGCAGAGATCAAAGGTTACTGAGATCTGCCCTTGAGGTCAGGAATTCCAGACCAGCCTCCAATATGGTGAAACTCCATCTCTACCAAATATACAAAAATTAGCCAGGTGTGGTGGCACGCACCTGTAATTCTAGCCACTCAGGAGGCTAAGGCACGAGAATCACTGAATCACTTGAACCTGGGAGGAGGAGGTTGCAATCAGCCAAGATTGGGCCTCTGCACTCCGGCCTGGGCAACACAGCCAGACCACATCTCAAAAAAACAAACAAACAAAGGTTATTGAGATCCGCGTCCCTTTCACCTACAATTCTATCTACTCAAAAAAACAAACAACGGTTATTGAGATCTGTCTCCCTTTCACTTACAATTCTATCTACCTAGTACCAATTCTAACTACTGAGCATGTACTGAGCACCTACTGGGAACAAGAAACTGTGCGGGATTCCAAGATAGGGATGAGTAAGGCCTTTCTGACAATGGGGTGAAGGTGAGCAATGTGTTAAGTATTACAATGAGTCAAACAAGGGAGATTGTATGGATTTTGTGAGATAAGGGAAGGCTCCATGGAGGAGATGACCTCAGCGTTAGAATTTGGTGAAGAGGCATTTCAAGTAGAGGGATCAGCCAAAATAGAGGCATGGATGCAGGTAAGCAGGGTATGTTTAGGAAATTGCTCAATGGTCTGATCTGCCTGCAGTTGCGAGTACATTTATGGCAGTTGTGGAAGATAAGGCAAGAGTGAAAACTGAGGCCAGACTGGGGTAAGCCTGGTCCAGCTGAGGAGTAATGTGCCTTGGGCCTCCAGGCTTGGGAAGAGGCTGGACTTCGGGCAAGGAGGAAAGTTGAGGAAGGGCAGTGTGTGGTGGCTCACACCTGTAATCCCAGCACTTTCGGAGGCTAAGATGAACAGATCACCTGAGACCAGGACCAGCCTGGCCAACATGGTCCAACCCTACCTCTGTGAAAAATACAAAAATTAGCCGGGTATAGTAGTGCATGCCTGTGATCCCAGCTATGGGGGAGGTTGAGGCACAAGAATCACTTGAACCTGGGAAGCGAAGGTTGCAGCAAGCCGAGATTGCACCACTGCACTCTAGCCTGGGTGACAGAATAAGACTCTGTCTTAAAAAACAATAACACACACAAAAAAGAAAAACAACAACAACAACAAAAAACAAAACAGAACAAAAAAAAAAACACCAAAGAAAGTTGGGAAAGACCAGGGCAGTGATGAAAGCATCTGCCTAGATTTTTCTACAACCAAAGGGCTCTAGGGCTCTGGGACTGGAAGAGGAGGTGAGCTGTATGCAACCTTGGAAGGGCTGGCCCTATGAGGGTGGGCTTTACCATGCTGCCTGAGCCCCTTTGAGGATGAACACACAGGAAGCAAGTTTCTGAAATCTCACCCACACTGCTAACATAGTCGAACAACTTGACTAATGTGTTTAGAATGTGGTTCCTGGAGCTTCTACCCCATACTAGCTATGTGACCTTGGGCAAGTTACTCAACCTCTCTGTGCCTTGGTGTCCTCAGTTATAAACTGGGGTTGTTAAAAGCGCTTTTCATTAGCTGCATGTGGTGGCACTCTCCTGTAGTCCCAGCTGCTCAGGAGGCTGAGGTGGGAGAATTGCTTGAGCCCAGGGGTTTGAGGATGCAGTGAGCTATGATTGCACCACTGCACTCCAGCCTGGGCAACAGAGCAAGACTCTGTCTCTAAACATAAATAAATAAATAAATAAGTAAATAAGTAAACAATGTGCTTTTCTCTTAGAGTTGTTGGGAGGAGTAAATAATTCAATATGTAAAACACTTGGAACAGTTGGCCAGGCACAGTAGCTCACTCCTGTAATACCAGCATTTTGGGAGGTTGGGGTGGGAGGATTGCTTGAGCCCAGGAGTTCAAGACCGGCCTGGGCAACATAGCAAGACCCTGTCTCTCTGTTTTTTGTTTTTGTTTTTGTTTTTTTTTAATTTTTTTAATTAAAAAGAAAAAACATAAAATAAAAGAAAGAACAATACCTGGTACATAGTAGGTGATTGACTGTTAGCTCTGATTATTATTTCTCTCTAGGGCTATTTTATTAGTGTTGGGGTATGAGAACAGGAGGATGGGACAGAGAGAATTAGAAGTAGGGGAGGATGGCCAGGTACGGTGGCTCATACCTGTAATCCCAGCACTTTGGGAGGCCAAGGCCAGTGGATCATGATGTCAGGAGTTTGAGACCAGCCTGGCCAATACGGTGAAACCCCATCTCTACTAAAAATACAAAAATTAACCAGGTGTAGTGGCGCATGCCTGTAGTCCCAGCTACTCGGGAGGCTGAGGTAGGAGAATTGCTTGAACCCAGGAGGCAGTGGGTGCAGTGAGCCGAGGTCACGCCACTGCACTCCAGCCTTGGCGACAGAGCAAGACTCCGTCTTTAAAAAAAAATTGCGGGGTGGCTCACACCTGTAATCCCAGCACTTTGGGAGGCTAAGGTGGGTGGATCACGAAGTCAGGAGTTCGAGACCAGCCTGACCAACATGGTGAAACCCCATCTCTGCTAAAAATACAAAAATTAGCTGGGTGTGGTGATACGCACCTGTAATCCCAGCTACTCGGGAGGCTGAGGCAGGAGAATTGCTTGAATCTGGGAGGCAGAGTTTACAGAGAGCCAAGATCGTACCACTGCTCTCCAGCCTGGGCGACGGAGCAAGACTCTGTCTCAAAAAAAAAAAAGTAGGGGAGGAGGAGAATCAGGCAGCAGATGCCAGTGGAGAGGAGGGAGGAATCCTGGGGTGGGTACAGACAGCCCTTTTAATGGGTAAATGGTGCCCTGGCAGTGCTTGAGCGGTTATGGTGTCAGTGCAGCACACCCCTTCCCCCAGAACTTACTCCATCTTTGCCTAAGGATAGAGTCAGCACCAGCTGCCAAAATTCTGGGGAAAAAAGGAGAGAGACAAGAAGGGGAGGAGTGACTCCAGGTCTAGGGGCCAGCCCCTGGTGAGCCATATCTCAGACTGACCCTCCAGGGCTCTGTGGGTGGGACACTGGAGGCTCCCTGCTGCGAAAATGACTTCTAAATCTGGCTGTGTCTGCCAGCCAGCCTTGAGACAGAGGCCACAACCACCCCCTACCTTGGGACAGCCTCACTGGTCAGGAGTAGGGACAGCAGACGCAGGAGGATGTGGTCAATTTGGGGCAGCAGACCTCAGGTTAGTGCAGGATCCTGCTACCCTCCCAATAGCCAACTTCTTCCCGGGGAAGCCCCTTTCTGCCCCCGATGGGACCCAGTTAATATGGCTTTATGAGAGTCAAGAGCCGTCTCTTTCAGACTCTCAGGGGACGGCTGGGACTTCCCTAGATCAGCCACAGATAGGTGATAGGTAAGGAAACCAAGCCCCAGCATATAACTCTGGGATTTCAGAGTGTCAAGGTCAGGAGTATGAGTGTGATGTGTGTGAGAAGAAGAGGGCCAGGAGAGATAACTGAACATGAGGACACAGGAAGTGTGTAAAATGTGTCTATGGGGAAGAAGCAGCATTCACTCAGTTGTTCATTTGTTTACTCACCCATTAAACATATATGCCAGGTGCTAGGAACACAAAAGAGACTCAGGCATGCTTCTTCCCTTCAGGGAGCTCACAAGCTAGGGTGCGTATGATATAGGGAAAGAGATGTGGAAGAGGAAACCCACAGTCATTGCAGTGCAGGAAGATGGCATAATATATGTTAATGAAAGCATTCCTGAGAGACCAGGGAGGATGAAAAGAGGAGCAGCTCCCAGACTATGACTTCTTATGGGGAGTGGAATGTATCCAGGCGTCTGGGAGACAAGTTGCTGAGGGTGCAGATGTTAGTGAAGGAAAGTTTGGCCTGAATACGTCTCTGCCTCTGCATATCCTGGCATGGGGTGAGCTCCTTCCCTTGAAGCCTCTGGCGCTACCTAGGGTTTTTTCAATTTTCTTTTCTTTTCTGCCACCCAGGCTGGAGTGCAGTGGTGCGATCTCAGCTCACTGCAACCTCCACCTCCCGGGTTCAAACAATTCTTCTGCCTCAGCCTCCCGAGTGGCTGGAACTACAGCTGTGTGCCACCACGCCCAGCTAATTTTGTATTTTTAGTAGAGACAGGGTTTCACTATGTTGGCCAGGCTGGTCTCGAACTCCTGACCTCAAGCGATCTGCCTGCCTCACCCTTCCAAAGTGCTGGGATTACAGGCATGGGCCACCACACCTGGCCATTTTTTTTTTCTTTTTTCTTTTTCTGAGAAAGGGTCTTTCTATGTCACCCAGGCTGGAGTGCAGTGGCACAATTACAACTTAACTGCAGACTCAGCCTCCCCAGCTCAAGTGATCCTTCCACCTCAGCCTCCTGAATGGCAGGCACCACAGGCACATGCCATCACGCCTGGCTAAATTTTTTTTTTTTTTTTTTTTTTTTTTTTTGGTGGAGACGGAGTCTCCCTCTGCCACCCAGGCTGATCTCGAACTCCTGGGCTCAAACGATGCCCCCATCCTGGCCCCCCCAGTTGTTGGGATTACGGGTGTGAGTCACTGCACTCAGCCTACATAGCCTTTTGTGAGTCCTTTTATGGATAGATTTTCCATTCATCCATCTACCCACCCATCCATCTATACATTCCACATCCACTTATCCACCCGTCCACCAACCTATTTGTCATCTATCTGGCCATTTATACTTTTTTTTTTCTTTTTTAAGACAGTCTCACTCTGTTGCCTAGGCTGGAGTGCATTGGTGAGATCTCTGCTCACTGCAGCCTCCGCCTCCTGGGTTCTAGCGATTCTTATGCCTCAGCCTCTTGAGTAGCTGGGATTACAGGCACCCACAAACATGCCTGGCTAATTTTTGTATTTTTAGTAGAGACAGGGTTTTACCATATTGGCCAGGCTGGTCTCGAACTCCTGACCTCAGGAGATCCGCCAGCCTTGGCCTCCCAAAGTGCTGGGATTACAGGCATGAGCCACTGTACCCAGCCCCATTTATACTTATATCAATTTATTCCTCTGTCCATGCATCCATTTATTCTTGTTGCCATCTATTCACCATTTAACAAAGGCATATGATATGCCCAGGTCAGTGCTGCAAGGGCTAGCCTAGTACGAGGATGAGTAACATACACAGACAACCACCAATGGGATACCCAGTATGCGCTGCTAATGAAAGCCCTACCAACATGGTGCTTCAGGAGCTCTAACAGGCAAGACCAAGGGAAATCAGAAGAATCTTCATGGGGGAAGGAACGTCTGAGATGGGTTTCAACAGTGGGAGACAGGGAAGGGGGGCATTCTAGAATGTGGGACAATGCAGAGAGGTGGGAAAACACGTGGCTTTCATAGGGAACAGAGGCATTAGGGAATGCAGAGGGGAAGAAGGGTGAGTCCTGGAAAGATGCGTGGGAGCCAGATCTTGAAGTATTTCTTTTTTTTTTTTTTTTGAAACGGAGTCTCACTCTGTCAACCAGACTAGAGTGCAGTGGTGTGATCTCTGTTCACCACAACCTCCACTTCCTGGGTTCAAGCGATTCTCCTGCCTCAGCCGCCAGAGTAGCTGGGATTACAGGCGGGCACCATAACTCTCGGCTAATATATATATATATATATATATGTGTGTGTGTGTGTGTGTGTGTGTGTGTATATATATATAGTAATTTTAGTAGAGACAGGGGTTTCACCACATTGGCCAGGCTAGTCTTGAACTTCTGATCTCAAGTGATCCGCCCGCCTCTGCCTCCCAAAGTGCTGGGATTACAGCTATGAGCCACCAGGCCCGGACTGTTTCTTGGTAATGAAGATAAAACATTTGCACTTCAGTGAGAGGAATTGAGGGAGAGGTGAATGATAGAGTTTTTGAGCTGGGAATGTTCTAGTGCCTCCTCAACACCTGGAGAACTTTTTTTCCTGCGGCTTGATCGTAACCTCGTTGGTCTTGTTACCTTGTGGAATCTGCTGCTGGACCATGAGCTGCTGGAGGTGATTTAGCTCTGTATACCCAACAAGTTTGGCATGGAGCAGGCTCTCAGAAAATGCTGGAATAAAGAAGGAACAAATGATAAAACTGTGCCACAGGAACGCTGGCATAACAATGCAGTTCAGACATACAGGAAGAAGGATGGCTGCGGCCTGGGGTGATCCCCTGCTCCTGAGAGATAACCCTGCCTTCTTTGCTAGAGTCTCTCCAGGAGCTCTTCCAAGAGTCACCACAAGGAGGCGCTATCCCAAATGCCGCTCTGAGTTCGGCCAGGGTCTGTCGTGTTACAACTGGTGAAGTGCCCACCCCTGACGGTCCAGGGATGGTCTAGACATTTCCTTCCAGCAAGTCCTGAGAGAATGAGGGGCCTGAGTGCAGCTGTGGAAGAGAATAGCTCACAGATCCCAGTTTTAAAGCAAGTACCGGCTTCATCTGTAGTCATCCATTCATTTGACAGTGCCTATTACGTGCAAGGTACAATGTTAAGCTCTCATAAAAGCAACAGTGACCAAGACACAAAGACATAGTTCCTGCCCTCAAGGAGCTCACAACTGGTTCTGCCTAAATCTTCCTTTCTTATCTCTCTCTCTTTCTTTTACACACACACTTGCTCCCCAGGGCCAACCACCTTGACCCAGAAAGCTGTCTCCAAGTGAAATATGCTCTTTGGAACTCTTGCCCCTCCAAATCCAAGTTTCTCGCTGAGGTTGCTGCATGGCCACATTAGTGTGACCCCTGGGAATGCTGTGACTCTTGACCGCTCCTTCTTGACGTGCCTCCTTTTGCTCTTCACCTGACAGGCCCTTTCCTGCTGTCTCTCTCAGCCTCTCCCATCACATCCACAGCCGCTCTGCCAGCCCTGGTAGGTTTAGGGACCTCCCCAGAGTAGGCCTGGTACAGGCTAGGACCTCCTAACACCCTGGAGGCTATAGGGACATGAGGATGGATCTGCAAAAGCACCCCGTGAGACCCCGGCATCACGCATCTGGAGATGAGGACTTGGAGAGTCCAGAAAACCAAAATCCTCAGAAACAGGTCCCTCTCTGGCCTGGGGCTCTGCCAGCCAAATCCATCCCCTGACAGAGGCTGCCTTCTTTTCTCACCTTCTTTGGGGGGACCAGGAGATAGCTCTGTAGTGATGGCTGTGGGAGACACTGGTGGGGAGGTGAAGCATTGTGGGACACTGTCCACTTTCCCAACATGCTCCAGGGCCCATCGTAGCCCTTGGCGGGTTTGGAAGAGGAGGGGAGGGAGGGCTGGTGCCGAGAGTGGGAGCCAGGCCCATCGAGGTCCCAGGAGTGAATGCCTCATTGTTGGCCAGGCCAGAGTCACAGATAATTACCTCAATTAGTGACAATGGGAGAGTAATAAATACAGGCTTAGTGTCTCCTACCCCACCAGGGCTCCGAAGATTAATCCAGGCTGACGGGCGGGCCCTGAAAGGCGTGATGGACAATTCATTAAACTCCCCAAATGCCGCACAACCTGGGCGTGAAGGCTGAGTTAGCCCCCTGGGGGCTGTGCCTTTGTCCTGATTGTGTGTCTCCGCCACAGCAGAGCCGGGCAGCCCCCAGAGAGCGGGGAGGTGAGTGGGGCTCCCCAAGCCGGGCCAGGCGGCGGGAGGATTAGGCCTCGGTCCGGCCCTGGTTGCCCTGGCACACTGGCCCGGCCTGGCTGGAATGTCCGTGGGGGGGAGCCGGTGGAGCATAGGGGCGGGGCCGACAAGGTGGGGTAAGGGGGGCACACAAAACCAGGGGCAGGAGGAGTTAATTAGACGCCAGCCGAGGAGGGCGAGGGGCCACAATAGGGCTGAGGGGCCGCCAGGGACGGCCCCTTAACTTCCGAGGATTAATAGGGAGGAGGGAAAAGGGAGGGATTCAGCCCTGGGGGAGGAGAGCTGGGAGCTTCATAGGGTGGAAGTGCCCCCTCTTGCCCCAGCTTGGCACCTACTTGGCAAGTGGCTGGGAGGCGGGAGGCTCCGGCAGCCTGGACAGGTACCCTCAGCATCCCAGAAATGGCTCTTTCTTCATCACATGGCACCTACTTAGGGAGGATGATTGCGCAGGAAGGGGAGAAAGGACCCCCTCATTTACAAGGGAAGTAGTGGAAGCAGAAGTGTTTGGGGGCCCTGTTCTCAGTCACCCCCCGGCCCCATGCCCCGTAACCTATTCTGAGGCACAACCAGGAGCCTGAAGCTTTGCTTTCCTGATGAGGCTGCCAGGTTGAAGCCAGGAAGTCCTTAGTGGGGGTGGAGGTGATGTGAGCACATGGAGTAGGGGTGGCTGTGTGTGCTTGCACCTGTGTATGCAGACACTGTGCACACAGGTGTGCCTGTGCACAGGGTCTGGCATTCAGTTGGCTTTCAGTTAATGCTTGTCGAATGAATGAATGAACTTCCGTTTTGCTGAGCGTAAATGCATGTGAAGAAGAGAAGTAGCATCTGGCTGTGCCATGACACAGAGTGCTTTGGGCCCTTTCATTCTGAGCTTTCAGCCAGGGCCCAGGGAGGGTAGGGACCCCATCTCTGAAGAGAGAAGCAAACGTTCAGAGAAAATGGAGTGGCAGTGGTTCCTTCACCTTGAAAAGGGGGGAAAATATGGTAGCCTTTAGGAAGCCCCACTTCCTCCTGGGCCTCAGGGAACGGGGCAGCCCTGGCTCCTCCCTAGGAGCCACCCCACCCTGCCCCTCCCAGGGGATGACAAGGGAGCGAGTTGGCGGCAGTTCCCTGGGCATATTTATAACCTGCTGCTCGCTCACCAGCGTCTGCTTTTAGACCAGACGGGGGAGGGGGCAGGGGGGTGGTCTGTCTCATGCTGGGCGCCCCGGCTGGGTGTGGAAAGAGTGAGTAAGGGTGAGTGGTGGGCAGCCCTGCATGGATATTCCTGCTCACACCACAGCCAAACAGCTTATTTTCTCCTCATTTTGTTATTTTTCTCCCTCAGCGCTGGAGAGGAGGACTGAGCCAGCCTGGGGCGAGGGGGGAGGCTTTGGGGGAGGCTGGACCCTAGGGTATTTGCAGCCCCACTGACAGGGTTTTTCCAGGGTGCGTGTGGCAGGGTGTGTGTGGCACTGGCTCGCTGACCCCCTGGGGACTGTACACAGCCTGCCTTTCTTCTCAGCTTTTCCACTCCCCCCAGGATATTTCAGGACTAGTCTTTCTCTCACTTGCTCAGGCCAACCTGTATCCAGGGTCCTGGCACCTGAAGATCAGAGGTGGTGGGAGGTGGCGCATCAGGCACAGTCCTGATGTCACCATCCTATGGCCACCACCCTGAGCCCACTGTGGCCCCTGAGACCTTTGTGAGTCTCCTTTCTAGGCACAACTGTTCTTCTCCCCAGGATGTACCTGCTCCAGCCCTGTGTGAGGACAGCACAGATGATCACAAAAACAAAATGATTAGCTTCTATACAGTGCTTTGCAGATCCCTCCGCCCTTTTACTTGTTTTTTTTGTGTGCGTGTGTATGTGTGTTTTATTAGTGGCCATTGAGGGCCCAGCCTCATTCTGCACTTCCCAACACCATCACCTTTGAAATTCCAGCCCTCGGAAGAGAAGGGCCTCCATGCCGAGGGCTTGAGTATGGGAGTCTGCCCTTAAACTTCATTTATGTGCAGAGGGCTTTACACTTCATTGAGCCTTCATTGCACTCCCTCTACTATACTAACCATATCTGTGGATGTGCTTGATCCCCTGGCCAGACTGTCAACCTCCTCCAAGCAGGCACTGTGGTTTATGAATCATTGTATTGCCAGCATTTGGCAGATGCCTGATATAGAAGAGGTGTCAGTGAGTATTCAGATGACCCAGGCTTTCAGGTACATCATCTCATCTGAATCTCATCACCTCCCTAAAAGGTTAAGTAACAATAACCATCCCTGTTTGATAGGCAAGGCAACTGAGTCTGAGAAAGTACAAGATTTGTTGAAAGTCTGGGTAGGGGCAGAAAAGAATTCACCACTTTCCCTTGCTCTTCCTCCAGCTCCTGTTTGTCAACCTGGTTCAGAGTGCCCCAGCTTCCAAGCCTGATAGCTGATACTGAGTCCAATTCTTGGAGTTTGAATTTAGGTGAGAGTAGTTGAAGACAGCTGCCAACACTTTGCCTCTACCCTGCTGCTTCGCCCCAACTCTGGGCACTGTCCAGCAGGGGCCCAAGCCCCGCCTCCCACCTCTGGCAGCCTATTAACTTCTTATATGGGGAGTTGAGGGATTTAATAGCTCTTTGGCTTATAGACTGGGCATTCTCTGCAGGATGCTCTTTATGGAAACCCAAAGCTTTTCAGGTGCCTCTTCCCCAGGATCAAGAGGTTTTTATTTCTCCCCCTAGGGTGAGGAATCAGAGCTGTGATGGTGCTAGCTTGGCAGGTGGAAAGAAAGGGAAAGGGATGTCATTGCAGGATTGAGCAGTTCCTGGCTCCATTCCCTTACCCCTACACATATCCCAAAGGCCCACAGCGGGTCACACATCCAGGGAAAGGTAGGAGGCACCAACAGCAGAAGAGGCCTGAATAGGAGAGAAGGGAATAGGGGAGAAGGGGAAATTCTCAAGCTGACTGGGAGCAGTTGTTGCTCTTAGGGGATAAGTGGGGTGTTTCACAGCTCCCCTTGCCCTTCTGATCCTCCCCTGTGGGGAGGGGTTAGGATTAGGGACAGACATTAGAGCTTAGAAGGGGTTAGTGTTTGTCTGAAGTTAGGGTTAAGGCTAAGGTTCAACCTAGACCTAGGGACAGGAAGAGGATTAGAGTTAGAGATAGGTTTAGGGCCGTGGGTAGGATTAGAACTCCCTCTGACTCTGGCGAATGTGAACACAGAGGTATCACATTGGTGTTAGTAACAAAATCCTCATTCTGGCTCTTTATGGGAATGGCTAGCTTCGTGGTTTGGTTATGGACCACATTAGGGTTTACTTTGGTTACATTGGTTTAAGCCTAGCCTGCATTTGGATTCTAGCCTACCTGCTCCCTTCTCTCCCACCAGCATCTCTGAGCTTCTGGGTCCAGCACCGGGCTCATCACCTATTATCTGGATCCCCCTGAGCCCAAGATTGGGAGCGGGGGTCCTAATAAGGTATTATATATATACCTAATAGTCTATACACACACACACATACACACACACACACACACACACATATATATATATATATATTATTTTTTTTGTAGAGATGGGGTCTCCCTAAGTGGCCCAAGTTGGTCTCAAACTCCCGGGCTGAATCAATCTACCCTCCTCGGTCTCCCAAAGTGTTGGGATTACAGGCATGAGCCACTGCCCCAGGCTGGTATTTACTTTTCTGCTGGTGGAAGGGCTTCACCCTTGTCCAGTGCCCTGACCACAGCTGAAGAAGCCAAGCTTCAGGGACCAGTAGCTCTACGTCAGGGGCAGCAGCACCCTTTCTGCTTTAGTTTCTCTTCCTACTTTTTGGAAGATGGTCACAGTTGTCATTCAATAGTAGCTATTTTCTCAACAGCTGTTCCAGGCAGGAAAAGCAGGCACTGGGGTTGTTTAACCCCCATTCACCGAGTATATGCACTTGTCCATATCACACATCCAGTTGCTGTTCCACGAGGAAGAAGAACTCTGCAGGGTTGTTTGGCTACTGACCAGGTTCCTCTCTCAGGAGAGCTGGATTCCCAGTGGCCTCGTTAGGGTCAGCCAAGGGTCAGAATCTCAGGGTCCTCTGGCAAGGTTAGGAAACCAGTCCCCCAACAGCATATTCTATTTGTTTGAGAGAGGTAAGCTTCCAAGCCTGGGAGTGGTAAAAGGAGAGGATAGGGGACACCACAAACAAGGCTGTGTTCTGGATTCAAGGAAAAGCCACCAAGCCATCGATAAAAATAGAGATTTTATTCTGCAGAGGAAGATGCTACATTGGTGGGGGCGAGGAGCCACTAATAGCTACAATGGAAGGAAATACCGATTCCAGGAGGCAAACGCATCTTTGAGAAACTGAGGAGAGAAGAGGGACCATAAAAGGCTGCAGGGAGAAAGAAGAGAATAGTGGAGAGGGATAGGGTTGGGTTGGAGGTGTTCTTTGCAAACCAGGCTGGGACCCAGCACAATAAATAGTTTTATTTACAACATCCAAACTCGTGGCTCTGTATCCACGTTTCAGTGCAAATTATTTACACACTGATGAGGAGGCAGGACAGGAAGGGGTAGGAGGTGGCCCAGGGAGGCATGGCTCACAGCTGTTCAATGGCTCCACGACAGAGACTGGGAGAATGGGGGCATTTCTGCTGGTTCCCGCAACCTCATTTCCACATCATCACAGCTGCCCTTTTGCCCTGGAACCTCCTGCTTCAGCGGCAGGTGGGGAGGAGAAAGGCCCTGATGCCCAGGTGTGGGTTCAGGGTCTGCACCCGTGGCAGGAGAATAGGAAGGGGCCTCGGAGGACCCAGAGAAAACGCAGGACAAAGGGGAAGAAGAGAGGCAGAGAGGTCACTGGCACGATGGAGCAGGCAGAGTGACACCGTCAGGAGCTGACCCCATGGCGGAGGGCACCCATCCTTCTCTCACCTCCTGGCCAAGCAGGGGGCAGTGCAACAAGGGGTCTCCCGCGGAGAGGGAGGGAGGTAGGTCCGGGGCAGGTCCATCAGGATGGCAAGAGGGTTCATGCCGCCCCAGGCAAGTGGTTTGAGGAGTCCCCAGGTAGGAGGAAGTGGGAGAGATGGGATACATATGAACCGCGGGGAGTGTGACTGGAGGTACTCGGGTGGGCGAATAACCGGGTCTTGAGTGCCAGCGAGTCTGTTTGGGGGAGGGCTCGCGGAGAGCGTTCCCGGGGGCAAGTCCGCGCAGCGCCTCACAGACACTCGTGCAGTACGCGCGTGTGCGTGCAGTTGCGGCAGCTGACGTGGCAGCACCAGTGGAAGGTGCAGTTGCAGCGCTCAGTGACGCGCTGCGTGCGCGTGCGGTGGCCCCTGCCGCAGCAGAGCAGCTCGCAGCCGTCCAGCGCGGGCGACGAGCTGTTACAGGCGCGCCCTGCCGTGCCCGCTGTACCTAGGCGTCCGCTGTACGTGCAGAAGTTGGGCGATTTCTCGAAGTAGACGAGGTCGTGGGGGGAGGGCGGTTTGTGGGCCGGGTCTTCCGGCTCCAGGCGCAGCAGCTCCGCCCGCGAAGCGCGGTTGCTGCCGCGGTTGCCGTAGAGGACGCGCGAGGCGCCGTCGAAGCGGTCGCGCAGCACATCGCCCACGGCGCGCAGGGTGGGCAGCCGCATCCAGCACGTGCGCACCGTGCAGGATCCGGACATCCCGTGGCACTTGCACTCCTGACGCATCTCGGAGAATACGGTCTGCGGGGAGAGGGGAAGAAAGAGTGTCCCAGGGCACCCGGCCAGAGTCACCCTCCCAGACACTGCCCCCTCCCGGACGCCACGGGGGCCGGACCTCAGCAAAGGCCCAGGCCTAGCTGAGCCCAGGGGAAGGGAGGCGCGAAATGTTCCGCTGAGATTTGGAAACCCTGCCCAACCCTGCTCCGCCGCGGCGGGTCAGTCTCGTCCTCTCAGGCTTGTTTTTCAAATCTGTATAGTGAAGAGACTGCGCTTGATTTGTAACCTCTTCTACCTGTCCGCGGGCCAGGCATCCCTTTGCCCTCAGCCACTGTCTCCTCTATTCTCCGGCTTCTTTCCAAGCCTCCAGCTCTCCCAGGACGCCCTCTCCTGGTGCCCCTTGCCTTATCTCACTGACCGTCTCTTCCCCAGCCCGAGGTTGGCCGCTGCCGCTCCGCTTAGGGTGCGGAGCCTCTCAAAGCTCACCGTACGGCCAGCCTCGTTGTTGTGAAGGTTCATGAGGAAGCGCAGGTCCCGCCCCTTCTCCCCGGAGTCCACGAACTCCCGGCCGAAGAGGCGGCCGAAGTCAATGTTGTCGCTGCAGCCCCCCCAATGCCAGTCGGGGCCCCCGGGGCCGCGCCGCCGGTAGTCACACGTGCAGGATTCGATGGAACCCTCTGAGCAGGAGCGCGCCACAGAATGGGTGACCCCGGCGGAGGTGATAGCGAAGATAAACGCCGTTTCTCGACAGCCTGTGGGAGAAGGGAGCAGGGGATCGGCGAGGGTGTACGCGGGGCGCGGCCAGCACCCTCAGCGAAGGGCTTGGGACCGGAATCCAACCCCCGACTCCGCACTTAGAGTCCTGAGAGCCAAGGCCGGCAGTGCTGGAAAGCTGGTCTCTAGGGCTAGTAGAGAAAGCAGGTGCGTGGGCACGCAGCCACGTCCACGGGCGTAATCACACCTTACTGGGAGGTTCCAGGGCGCATTTTGGCTCGATAGCGGAAGTGGAGCAGCCCCAGAGAGAAAAACCAAAGAGAGGGGAGCAGAAGAACCATACATCCCCAAGACTTCTTCGCAGCCCAAAAGTTTCGGCCCATGTTGGAGATGCAAGTCTTGCTAGGCGAGAGGCAAGACACACGCCTGCAGAGAGCAGCTTCCCAGGCGCTTTTGAGAGAGGCTGGGGGAAAGCGGCGGTCAGCCGGCGTCCGCGACCTGAAACTTTATCTGGGGCAGTAGCTCAGAAAAGTTAAGCTTCGCTTCCAGGGTGCACGGCTGTTAGAAGTCTGGCCCCGAGCTGGCGCTGGGCACCAGGCACTTGGCGGGTTGATCGTGTGACCCTCCAGACGCCTGGGACACCTTCTCTGAACTCGCCCGCCCATGCCCTGGGGGTGACCCCGCGTTTCCCCTGCTCCCGGAAGCGTCGCCTTCCTGGGCACCCACCTCGGTTGACGATCTTGCCGAAGAGGTGGGGCCCTGGAGCAGTGGGACAGTTCCAGCGGCGATTCCGGAACTGCCACTTGCACTCGCGCACGGCACTCTGCAGCCCCCCACTCACGCTGTGCAGGATCCCCGGATTTTGGCGTATCAGACGCCGCTGTTTGCGGCTCAACAGCTGCAGACTGGGCTCGAGTACCAGTTGCAGACTCTTGGAGTCCGTCAGCAGGTTCGTGGAGGAGGCTACGTTCACAATACCCCTGGTGGGACGTATGATAGCTCAAGCTCAGGAAGGGGATCCGCACCCTAACCATAAAAACTGTGCCACCCAGTCCTCTTCCTGGGGGTATGTGGCTGGAGAGAGTGGCGGGAGATTAATAATACGCTAATAACCCCGCGCTCCCAGGCTCACTAATTTGAAAGAACTGGGCGTCCAGACTTGTGTGTCCCCAGTAGTCCCAGGGCTGCTCGCCTGAGCCCTAGGTCCGGAGACTGGACAGAAGAGGTACCCGGAGACCGAGTGTCTACCTCGGATCTCCGAGCCTCTTCCGGTCAGCCTGAGCGAGATAATCATGGCCTGCAGTTTTTGCCCACCCAAGGCGTGAAATGCTTAGGAGTCCCACCCTCTTCTCCCCTCCTTTCTAAGCGAACGCCTGGCCCTTCACTTCCCGAGGTGGGGAAACCTGTGGTGAGGCCACTACCGTGAGGCTGGAGTTGGCGCTCAAAGGGGAAGGGCGGTACTAGATGAGAGTGGGCTCCCTGCCTGGGGTATCTTAGGCCTCCGCGGGCGGGCGGATCATTCGCCCCACTTCTACAGAGCTGGAGTCTGGGGCAGCTCCATGCCAGATCGCCCTTCGGTGTCGCGGAGGGAAGTCAGAGCGGGGAGGGAGTCTGTGGGCAGACGGATCCCAGAGCGTGGGAGCTGGGTAGGGTTGGCCCCTGGCTCTGTGCCTCGGGACAAGTGGCGACCCCGCACCAGCTCACTTACCACCATCGGCCACTGCTGTTGGCAGCCAGGGCTGCGGGCAGAGCGGCCAGCGCCAGCAGCAGCGTAGCAGAAACCCAGCCAGGCAACAGCGCCCAGAGCCCCATGGCCTGCCTGACTTTGCCCGCTCTGTGCTGCAGTTGCGGCGACTTTGGCTGTTGCCCGCGACGATGGGACGGGACGCGGCGGTGGCGGCAGTGGCGAGAATTCGCAGTCTGGCTTTAACAACCCTGGGGGCGGGCGGCGGACAGCATGGCTCGCGGTCCCGGCTGGTGGGCTGAGGCGGCCACGGCGGGCGGCACCGCCTCTTATAGTTGCGGCGCTGGCTGAAGTGACGGGAGGAGGCTGCCCCGCCGGGCCGCACTGTGGCACCAGGGCGCACCGGTTAGGGGCGCAGACAATGGGCAGCGAGCGGGGCTGTGGTTCCCGCCCGTCTGAGCCGGGAGCTGGCGGGTTGGCCGTCGGGGCTCACCCCCGCCCCCTGCCCGGTGGCCCCCGCCTCCGGGCCTGCACTGGCCGCGGACCCCTCCCCTTGGGACACCCTCCCACGCGCGCTCGCCTCACTCAGCTGAGCGTCCGGAGCCCGTCGGGGACTAGCATCCG
This sequence comes from Theropithecus gelada, assembly GCF_003255815.1. Taxonomy (NCBI): domain Eukaryota; kingdom Metazoa; phylum Chordata; class Mammalia; order Primates; family Cercopithecidae; genus Theropithecus; species Theropithecus gelada. The sequence continues at coordinate 8,143,294 of NC_037679.1, read as the reverse complement.
CCAGGGGGCGCGGCGAGAGTGTGCTGCGGGGAGAGCCCGCCAGGGGCCCAGCCCGCCTCGCCACCCGCGGTGGGGTTGTCCCCTCGACGTCACCCCGGGCCCCTCCGACGTCCCCTCTCTCCCCCGTCCTGACTGTCGGAAGGAAAGCTGTGGTTCTGGGCAGCGACTCCGGGGAGACGCTTAACCGCCCAGGAACCCCCGATGGCTGGACGGAGAAGGAAAAGGGGGAGACGGGGGCGTGAGGGCGGCTGTGGTCAGGGAAATCCCGGGGATGAGTTGTGGGGGTGAGCTGACCAAAAGGAGCCTAGCGGTGGAGAGAAACCTGAAGCAGCAGGCAGTTTGCTCATGTGGGCCAGAAGGAGCGGACAAGTGGCTGTGTGTGTGTGTGTGTGTGTGTGTGTGTGTGTGTGTGTGTGTGTGAAGTGAGACAACATGAATATGGGTGGGAGTGAGAATGTGCTGTGTTCTGAGGGTGCATCCTCTTGTGTGTTGGTACGTGCAGAAACTCCTTGTTCTGGTGAAGGATGTGAGGAAACTTTCCAAAGAATTTTGGAATTTCGCTCAAGTCAGAAAGGGTCATGGAGTCACCTTGTCACAGTCACCGCCTGGGGCAGTGTGTCAGGAAGGTGGTGGTGATGGTTGACAGGAGACTCAGAAGCATGATTGAGGGATGCAGAGTGTCTGGATTGTGTATGGAGTGGGTGGATGAGCGTGTGCATGGGATGATTAAATATGTGTGTATATGTCATTCTGTTGCCCTTTGTACCTCGTGGCATCCTATGGTGTGTCACACTGTGGTATGTGTCAACCAGTGCATGTCATTGAGAGAGAGAGCCGAGCCTACAACCAAGATGGTATTGAGGTGAACCGAGCCTGGAGTGGCTAAGTCTCTGAGGCCTACGCTCAGAAAGGATGGGAAGTGGTGTGGATGTCCAATGTATGCATGGTGATGGAGAGGACTGGGAAGACAAGGGTTATTGCTGGCTGCATTGAACCTAGATTAGGAAACTTGTGCCTCCATGTGTTTGCTTCTCTTTGGATTTTTCTGCCACGTTTCTGTCTTCCCCCAAAGCTCTGGTTCCCACCATACTGGGATACCCAGAGTGCCTGTGACCATCTCATCCATTGTACATTTTTCTCTTCTCTCCCAGGGACTCCTACTCAGCTTCAAGGCCACTTTGGCCTCCTATTGAAGAAGTGACAGGCTGGGTGCTGTGGCTCATGCCTGTAATCCCAGCACTTTGGGAGGCCAAGGTCAGGAGATCGAGATCATCCTGGCCAACATAGTGAAATCTCATCTCTAATAAAAATACAAAAATTAGCTGGGTGTGGTGGCGTGCACCTGTAGTCCCAGCTACTCGGGAGGCTGAGGCAGGAGAATGGCTTGAACCCAGGAGGAAGAGATTGCAGTGAGCCGAGATCACACCATTGCACTCCAGTCTGGGCTACAGAGCGACTCCGTCTCAAAAAAAAAAAAAAAAAAAAAAAAAAAAAAAGAAGTGGCTGCTTTTCCCTATATGGTGAATAGGGGGCACTGCCAGCCTGGTTATCATGCCCCACCACCACACACAGATGGCCCCTGGAAGGAGGGAAGATCTTTACATCTCTTCTCTCTCCTCATTTTGCAGAATTAAGAATAGATCAGGCAGTTGTTCAAGGTCCACATCTAATAAATGAATCAATGGTAGAACCAGGTTAAAACCCAGACCAATTTGACTCAAAGCCCATGCTCTTTCGAACTTACCAGCTGCTTGCCAGTGTGCAGCAACTGCATGCTGGGAACCCTTCTCAAAATTGATAGGTTAAAATAATTTTTAGGGACTTCCTGCCTCCCTTTTGAGTTCTAGCTCTCATTTTTTTTCATCTGTCTTGTCTTTTAGGATGCCTTCTGACTGAGAAATTTCCCCAGGCCTGAACCTAGAGTCTTAAGTCCCAGAAATGACAGGATTCTCTTCCAAGGCAGGGAAATCACTCTTAGGAATAAATGTCAGGTAAGTTTCATTAATATTCCTGGGCACTTGTGTTTTAAATGGGATGTATGTTAACCCAAATGAAGCCTGATGGAAGTTATTTTATAAAGAAATGTCCTTCTTTCCCTTTTTTCTTCCCCTTTGCCCAGCCTAGTATATCTGGCCCTTCCAAGGATCCACCCCTGAGGGAAAAGGTGTAGTGGTCCAGCGTCCTCCATAGATCCAAAAGCCAGTAGTCTCTGCAGAGAGGACTCAGCATAGATGACTCAAGTAAATGGACAATGTCCCATGGGGAGCCTGTCCTTTATCTCTTATGAGTTTCTTCCCACTGGGGCCTGGGTTACAGCTTTTGGCCTGGTGGATTGATAAAACACCGTGAGGGTGGGAGGCTGGCTGGAAGATACGGAAGCCCTGTCTTTGACCACTGGTGTCAAGCAGAGGTGGGAAGACAGGAAAGGAGCCACTGTGCTTTGTTCCAACATTCCACCCACCAGGAGTAGGGGAGAAGAGGGTAAGGCCCCTAGATCTGGGTCACATTTGTTATGACCTGGCTCACATTTCTTTTTCTTTTCTTTTTTAAAATATGAAATGCTTCACAAATTTGCATGTCATCCTTGCGCAGGGGCCATGCTAATCTCTGTATCATTCCAATTTTAGTATATGTGCTGCCAAAACAAGCACCCAAATTTCTGTTTATATCAAATAATCATGATATCAACTGTCCCCTCTTTCTTTCCTGCATCATCCACTTACCTCTCTCCTGGAACATACACATAAGCATGCAGACATGCTGCAATAGTACCCATCTGAAAAACCCAAAAACTTCATTAGACCCCACGTTACTGCCCAAGATTGCTCCATTTCAGTGCTCCATTTTACTGCAAAAATCAAAAGGGTTGATTTAATTACTAGAGCCGATTTCTTTTCTTTTCTTTTCTTTTTTTTTTGAGACGGAGTTTTGCTCTTGTTGCGCAGACTGGAGTGCAGTGGTACGATCTCAGCTTACTGCAACCTCCGCTTTCTGGTTTCAAGCAATTCTTCTGCCTCAGCATACTGAGTAGCTGGGATTACAGGTGCCCACCAACACTCCCAGCTAATTTTTGTATTTTTAGTAGAGAGGGGGTTTCACCATGTTGGTCAGGCTAGTCTCGAACTACCGACCTCATGATCTGCCCACCTCGGCCTCCCCAAGTGCTGGGATTACAGGCATAAGCCACTGCGCCCAGCCCAAACCATCTTTCCTAAAACAGAAGTCTGATTAATTCATTTGTCTGCTCAAAATTTTCCAATGAGTCCCCATCTCACTCAAAGTAAAGGCCAAAATCTTTACAGGGACCTCCTTCCTAGCCCTCCAGCTTCATTGCCTACCACTCTCTTCCTTGTGAATTCCTCCTCACCAGCCCCGCTGGCCTCTTTTCTAATCCTTTGAACCAAGCACGCTCCTTTCTAAGGGTCTGTGCACCTGCTTTTCTGTCTTCTAAAATGCTCTTCCTCAGATCTCTCCATGCATTTGTTCCCTCGGTTTGTTTTCCCTCCCCCTTTATAAAATAGAATCCCACTACTAATCTCCTTTACTCTGCTTCATTTTTCTCTATATCAATTTTGACCATGGATGACTTTAAAGGCTTGAAGTTGAAAATCAGTAGCAAACCACCCCCTGGAATAGGGGTAGAGGTGAGATGTTAGAGGGGAGAGGGGCTTTGCCTTGGCTTTGGGATCTGGGAGGAAGCAGGGCACCAGGGTTGAGAGTTTGTGGGCAGAGGAGCCTACCCTCCTTTGAAGCACCCGCAGGCAGCACTGCCCCATTGGACTAGGAAGGCATAGCCCATCCATTAGGCCTGAGTAGAGAAGGGGGCAAAAATTCTGTCTAAGATAATCCCATGGATTTGTTGGGGTCGACTGCTGAAAGTGGGGCCTTCCTCAGAGTCCAGTATACAGTCGGCCCGCAGACCCTTTGGTGCCTCCAGGTGGTGGCCTATGGTGCTGCAGCAGAAGGCGCATTAGGCAGAGGGTGGGCAGCGCAGCTGAGCTCACCGCCACGGGCGCATCCATCCCTCCTGGGCCTATAATTTGGGTTCCCCAGGCCTGGCCGCCCCTATCAGCGGCTCAGCAACAGATGAGTCACCCGGGACCCCGGGCCAAGGCAAACATGGGGGGAGGAGGAGGAGGAGGCTTCCGAGGCTTTAGCCACCGCCTCAGTTGCTCGACATCCCCCAATCTCCAGGGGCCCCCACTCTTTTCTTTGACCCCCGCCCTCCAGGGCCCCAGTGTTCCTCCCACATTGCTCTTGTTACAACCTCCATCCCTAGGATAGGAAGGGCAGCCCTCCACTCTTCTCATCGAGGGGAAGGGGAACCAGCTTGCTCCTAGATCCTCCCTGCAGTGATGAAAGCCCCCCACTTTCCCCCTCCTGTCATTGGCCCCGACCCACGTCAAGGTCTCTCTGGTTCCCGTCCCTCCCCTTTCTTGGAGCTGGCCGCGTGCTTGGGGTATTAGGCAATGGGTGTGCACCCGCAACCCTCTCCAGGCCCCGCCTGTCCCACCGCCCTCTAGCTGCCTGCGGGTCAGTGCTCAGGCCAGCCGGTCGGGCTGAGGGCACTGCGGGCCAGCTCAGGCCACCCAGTCTGCCGGCCTGTGGCCTCTTGTCCCAGAGTTGGGCTTCAGTAGAGAGAAGGAGCAGGACTCTGGGTCCATGGATTTGGAACAGTCCTGCTTGGGGAGACCTAGGGTCACCAGGAAGTTGAAACCTATTGTAGTAGTTCTGTCCCTTGCCCCTTCTTGGCACCTGACTGTATGCTGGAGCTTGACAAGGGTAGAATCAGAAGGCAAAAAAAAAAAAAAAATCCCAAACCTAAGGGGGACCCAGGAGACACATGGAGAAATACAAATGTCCATGAGGTCCCCATGGAGAAGAAAGGCTTAGGCAACCTCATTCCCCTCTTCCAAGGACCTGGCAGGAATCCCAGGCTGACTGCAAGAAAAAGAATAAGGACACTGGTGGGGATCACGAATCCAGGTATAAGGATGAAAACTATAAGATGGGACTTGCAGATTCTGGTGACCTCCAAAACCACACATGGTTTGGCTCTTGTCCTCTAAATGGGAAGGAGGGTCAGGAACTCTAGGGCTCCCTTTTCCCCATCCCAAAGGTAGGGAATCAGAGAAAAGCAGCCTGGTCCAGGATGTCCAGTGTCAGAGACCATGGCACTTTCACCTCCCCAGACTGCTCATCAACCTGGCACATAAAGGTGATCTGTAAATATCCCAACAGATGTAAGTTCGCTTGATCTCCTGTCTCAGACTGCTGTGCCCGCTATCCAACAGTGACCCCTGCAGCACGGGCAGGACCTCCAGCAGCACAGACTGGAGGCTGGCTGCCCAGCAGAGCTGCAATGCCACCACCAAGAAAGAGGTGACTGTGGTTGTGGGTATCATCCCTGTGCCTCTGCTTGCTGGGGGCAGTCTGAGTCAATGTGCTTGGGGCGCGTGGGGCCAGCCGTGCCTTGGGCTGCGGTCTGGCGGGGCGGGGGGCGGCTGGAAAGCCTGGGGCCCCTCTCTGGCAAAAATAGCCCGCAGTGGTTAGAGCTTCGAGGGTGAGTCAGGCGGGAGCACGGTGGCGCCTAACCCCTTCGCTGCCACTGGATCTTCCTAAGGCGGTTTGCCTTTGCCTATGCACCCCAAGACCAGGCTCTTTCCCGGCTGCCCTTAGGCTTGGCTCAATTTTGGATCCCAAGGCCCTCCTCATCCCACAAGAAGCAAGTCTACAGCTTGGAGCAGGAATCCAGGCCACCCAATGTGCAGACCGGGGGAATCCCGAGAAGGGTAGGATACCTCTGCTGGCAAGCATCCCTGCCAGGCAAGGAAGCATCGCGGCAGGCTGATGATCTTTGGTGCTACCTGAACCTCTGCTAGGGCCAAACTCTGAGGCCAAAGCTGACTCCTCCAAAGGGGCAGGCGCAGGGCTTGGAGGTGGGTGGGAACCAAGCTGCCCAGACCTGTGCTTCTCCTGCCCACTCTGAGTACCCTAGGTGCGCTCAGGCTGTGGGTGCCACATGTGACTGTCCCACACTGAGAAGCCCAAAGACTGTCCGGCTCCATCCTCATCTTGTCAAAGGCACTTTCCAGCCACCCTGATCTTGGTGGAGAAACTGACTCAAAGAGAAGTGATGAAAGATGTGGCCACTTTGGTCCCGTTCTGGCTCCCTAGGAAGGTTACTACACCCTCCCTGCAGCCTTGGCGACCCCAGAGCAGGTGAGAGGAACTCTGGCCACCTCCTTCTTCAGTAGGGCCAAGCCTGAACCCAGGCGTCGGGGGAGAGGGGGTGTGTGTGTGTGTGTGTGTGTGTGTGTGTGTGTGTGTGAGTGCGCGCGCGCGCTGCGAGGAGGGGGAGCGGCTGCATTTGCCTGGTCAAGGCTGGGAGTGGAGAGTAGGGTGGGGAAGCCCCAGGCTCGGGGAGGGGCCGCAGCTCTGTCAGCCCGGCAGAGCCACCGTGAGCTCCGCGCCAGCAAAGCCAGAGCCCTCAGTCCTTTGCTCGCAGGCTTGCTAGCTCTCTGGATCACTCCCTCCCTTCCTCCCTCCCTTCCTCCCCGCGGCCGTGGCGGCGCTGGGGAAGCGGTGAAGAGGAGTGGCCCAGCCCTGGAAGAATGCGGCTCTGACAAGGGGACAGAACCCAACGCAGTCTCCCCACGGTTTAAGCAGCACTAGTGAAGCCCAGGCAACTCAACCGTGCCCGTCCCGGACCCCGCACCCAAACCACTGGAGGTAATTAGACCTGGGAAAGCAGGGAGGGCAGGGACGTGCACACAGGGAAGAGACAGGCACGTGTGTAGTCAGACAGACAGACACGCATCCACCCACAGAAGCACAGAGACACAGAGAGCCAGAGATATTGCTGGCAATAAAGACAGAGAGAATAAAGGAGTGCCCCCAGATTTAGAAAGCAATGAATGTGAGAGCCAAGGGGTGAGGACCAGACGGGTGCCTATGGAGGAGGGGAGCTTGTAGTTAGGCAAGGTGGGGGATAGGGAAGAGGACTCAGTCTGCGCCACAGTACCTTCTAGGAGAGAGCCAGGCTCGCCTCCCCATCTTTCCTGCACCTGGAGCCTCTCCTCTTTCCTTGCTGCTCAGGGAGGAGGCAGTGTGGGTGGGGAACTCATTCTTGGACCTTTCTCATGGAGCCTGCTTGCCCTTGATGACACCTGGAAGTGACACCCCCTTAGGTGGTGGGGAACCTCCTCCCTATCCCTCTCTCTAGCCCTGTGAGGGCGGCGAAGCTAGTCGTGGGGCCCTGGAAAAGGGAGCAGTAGACGAGGTTGTGGAGTAAGTGTTTGTGAGTCTGTGTGTCTGAGTTTGTATGTGAGTGTGTGTCTGTGTGCTGGGCGTTGTGTCTGATTGGGCAGGGTTCCAGGGGTGCTCACTTGAGTCCTGAGCTGGGACAACTCCTGGACTCTTCTTCTTTAAGACCTCCAAGCCTCAGGGACTCTGGGAATCAAGGGGTGATTCTTCTTGTTTGAGGAGGAATGAGAAGGGTCAGTAGGGTGGCACCGGTGGTTTAGGAGCCCGAAGGAGGGCATCACTTGGTTCTCCAGGCGAGCCGCCCTATTCCTGCACCCGCATCAAGTCTTCCCGTCCCGCAGGTCCTGATCGATCTGCCCACCGGAGCCTCCGGGCTTCGACATGCTGGAGGAGCCCCGGCCGCGGCCTCCGCCCTCGGGCCTCGCGGGTCTCCTGTTCCTGGCGTTGTGCAGTCGGTGAGCAGTTCGCCTTGTCTCCCAGGCCCCAGAAGCACCGACCAGGGGTGGGGAGAGTTGGAGGGGTCTGGACCCCAGACCCCAGACGCCTTCTTGGTTCCCAGGGCTCTAAGCAATGAGATTCTGGGCCTGAAGTTGCCTGGCGAGCCGCAGCTGACGGCCAACACCGTGTGCTTGACGCTGTCCGGCCTGAGCAAGCGGCAGCTAGGCCTGTGCCTGCGCAACCCCGACGTGACGGCGTCGGCGCTTCAGGGTCTGCACATCGCGGTCCACGAGTGTCAGCACCAGCTGCGCGACCAGCGCTGGAACTGCTCAGCGCTCGAGGGCGGTGGCCGCCTGCCGCACCACAGCGCCATCCTCAAGCGCGGTGAGCCTGGCTGGGCGGGTAGGCGCTGCCGCCGAGGCTAGAGGGTGGGGGGCGGACCGAGGCGCGCGGAGGCGGGAAGGAACGGGTTCGCTGCTTCGGGAGGGGCCTCTCCTGGAATTCCCCCCTCCCCCCTCAGACCCGCTCTGAGCCAGGTCTGGCCACTCGTCTGGGGCCCTGTGCGCCTAACTTCCACCTGCGTGCTGCCGGCGAGGCAGCTGGGTCCCTGCTCTCCTACCCTAGGGCCCCCCTTTCCTGCCTCCGCCCAGCTTAATCTGGGTTGCACCTGTGAGCAAGAGATGCCCCCAGTCCTGGAAGCTTCAAACGGCCCCCTATTCCCTCTCCTATTTTCTCTCCCCCCATCTTGGCTGGACAAGCCCAGGCTGGTGTCCCCAGTGTCTCAGCGGGGGTGGAGTGACGCCCCCAACCGTTTAAGGGTTAAATCTGCTCCCCTAATTGCTGGGGTTCCCAGGAGCCAAAGCTGGGAACAAAGACCCTGATGACTTTGAAGCTGGGGAGCCAGTTCCCTCCTCTGTGCTGTGGGGGCTCCAGGTGTTGCTCACCTGAGCAGGTGAAGAACGGCTGGAGAGGCAGAGAACAGGTCACTGCTGGCCTGGTCTGGGAGGCATGGCTGCCTCTCCCCATTCCCTGCTGGAGTTCACTCCCTGAGGTGTAAAGACCCATGGGGGCTCAGCCCAGAGATGGGGGCAGTGCTCTGGGGACTATGGGGTTAATAGGCAGCTGCCATCTGCAGGGGAATTCCCAAGACTTGTGCAAACAGCTTCACCCCTGGAGGGTTGGAGTTGGGGGATCAGAAGGCTGGCCCAGGAGCCCTGGATCCTGGGGTAGGAGAGGCCTGGTCTCTAAGAGGGTGCTGTCTCTCATCTTCTCAGGGCTCCGGAGAGCCCCTGCCTAAAATGAAGTGAGGGTCCCCCTCCTTCCCCACAGGGCCTGGTGTAGGGCAAGGCTTGGACACCTAAATGGTAAGCATGTTTATTTAAGTCTGGGAAAGGCTTGGCATCCTGAGCTTCTGTGACCCCCAAAACATAACAAAGAAGCCAACCTTTTAAGAGGGCCTTAGGGAAAATCACTCCCCCACCTCTCTCCTCCTCTCAGTGTTTTATAGGGTAATAGCAGGTTAGGATAAACATTAAAAGGGCAGTCTTGAAGGGCAAATATAAAACTACATCCTGGGAAGCGGAAGGGCAGCTCCATAGCTCCAGTGCTTTGGGGGTGCTAGGGTGGTGGAAGGTAGGTTGGTTAAAAGACTGACTAACCCTGAAGTGAAATTAAAAAAAAAAAAAAAAAAAAACAGAACCACAAAGGCTCTGCTGCCACCTCACCCAAGCTCCCTGCAGGGTTGGGGGAATTTCTAAGGCTTTCAGATGTAGAACTCGGTTGTACACATCTTCAAAGACCTCAGGGACTCCCTCTTAGTCATCTCCCAACTCCTCTGGGCTAGCTCTTTCATCTACACCTGAAAATCACCGACTTACAGAATGAGAATGGGCCTCAGAGATCATCTTGACCCATCGTCTCGCACCTCCCTTTAGAAATGAAGAAGTTGAGGCTCTGTGCTTTCTGTACCCTTCCTTGTCCCATGACTTTCCTCCAAATCACTCAGCTGGTAAATGGCAGGGTCAGGATTCAGTTAGGAATTTCTGGAGTTGGAGGGGGGCTGTTTATTTCTTTCTGCCTCCACACTCTCATCTGCCTGTCAACCTTACCTCCACCATCACAACCTTCTCATCCCCAGGTTTCCGAGAAAGTGCTTTTTCCTTCTCCATGCTGGCTGCTGGGGTCATGCACGCAGTAGCCACTGCCTGCAGCCTGGGCAAGCTGGTGAGCTGTGGCTGTGGCTGGAAGGGCAGTGGTGAGCAGGATCGGCTGAGGGCCAAACTGCTGCAGCTGCAGGCACTGTCCCGAGGCAAGAGTTTCCCCCACTCTCTGCCCAGCCCTGGCCCTGGCTCAGGCTCCAGCCCTGGCCCCCAGGACACATGGGAATGGGGTGGCTGTAACCATGACATGGACTTTGGAGAGAAGTTCTCTCGGGATTTCTTGGATTCCAGGGAAGCTCCCCGGGACATCCAGGCACGAATGCGAATCCACAACAACAGGGTAGGGCGCCAGGTATGTGTGTACATCTTGTCCTGGGTCTCCCCAGCTTTTGAGGCCTGGTTAGAGTTTGAGAGGCACAGGGGAATAACAGGATAAAGTGTGATGAGTGACTGACACCATCAGCAAGTCACCCAGCCTCAGTTTTATATCTGTAAAGAACCTAATGATACTTACCTTACAATGTTATTAAGACTGAGCTAGCAGGCCAGTGTGGCGGCTCACGCCTATAATTTCAGCACTTTTGGAGGCTGAGGGGGGAGGATTGCTTGAGGCCAGGAGTTCAAGAACAGCCTGAGCAATGTAGTTGACCCCATCTCTATATTTTAAAAAATTATATATAAAAACAGACTGGGCCGGGCGCGGTGGCTCATGCCTGTAATCCCAGCACTTTGGGAGGCTGAGGTGGGCAGATCACCTGAGGTCAAGAGTTCGAGACCACCCTGGCCAAGGTGGAGAAACCCAATCTCTAATAAAGTACAAAAATTAGGTGGGGTGCGGTGGCTCACGCCTGTAATCCCAGCACTTTGGGAGGCTGAGGCGGGCAGATCACGAGGTCAGGAGATCGAGACCATCCTGGCTAACACGGGAAACCTCGTCTCTATTAAAAATACAATAAATTAGCCGGGCATGGTGGCATGTGCCTGTAGTCCCAGCTACTGGGGAGACTGAAGCAGGAGAATCGCTTGAACCCGGGAGGCGGAGGTTGCAGTGAGCCTAGCTTGTGCCACTGCACTCCAGCCTGGGCGACAGAGCGAGACTCCATCTCAAAAAAAAAAAAAAAAAAAAAAAAAAGGGCCAAAACTTAGCCAGGCATGGTGGCCGGCACCTGTAATCCCAGCTACTCAGGAGGCTGAGGCAGGAGAATCGCTTGAACCTGGGAGGCGGAGGTTGCAGTGAGCCGAGATGGCTGCACTTCAGCCTGGGCGACGAGAGCAAGGCTCCATCTTAAAAAACAAAAACAAACAAACAAAAAACCAGACTGGGCCGGGCGCGGTGGCTCAAGCCTGTAATCCCAGCACTTTGGGAGGCCGAGACGGGCGGATCACGAGGTCAGGAGATCGAGACCATCCTGGCTAACACGGTGAAACCCCGTCTCTATTAAGAAATACAAAAAAAACTAGCTGGGCGAGGTGGCGGGCGCCTGTAGTCCCAGCTACTCGGGAGGCTGAGGCCGGAGAATGGCGTGAACCCGGGAGGCGGAGCTTGCAGTGAGCTGAGATCCGGCCACTGCACTCCAGCCTGGGCGACACAGCGAGACTCCGTCTCAAAAAAAAAAAATAAAAAAAAAAAAAAACCAAAAAAAAAAAAAACCAGACTGATCTAGCAAATGGTATACCCAGCATAGTGCCTCATCCTTGGCTCACTACATAGTAGCTATTATTACAGCTGCCTTCCCTACAGAATTTAGGCATGCTGTGGGCCAGACTCCCAATTTTATAAGTGCTTACAATGGAAAGAGCACTGGATTGGGTGTCAGGACAACTAGAGTTGAGTCTTGGCTCTATTACCAGCTGTTGATGGAAGACGGACAAATCACAACGCTCTAGCCTCAATTCTGTCATCATAAAATGAGGGAGTTGGCTATTAGTTAACTGCAATGTCCTTTCTATTCTGATATGCCACGTTATTCTTGCCTCCATTTGTCCCTCTCTGTGTTCTCTGTTCCCTTCCCTCTGCTGTGCCTCTGTGTTCTGTCCATTTGCTGCCCTCTGCTTCACCTCTTCTCTCCCTGATGCTCTAGGTGGTAACTGAAAACCTGAAGCGGAAATGCAAGTGTCACGGCACGTCAGGCAGCTGCCAGTTCAAGACATGCTGGAGGGCGGCCCCAGAGTTCCGGGCAGTGGGGGCGGCGTTGAGGGAGCGGCTGGGCCGGGCCATCTTCATCGATACCCACAACCGCAATTCTGGAGCCTTCCAGCCCCGTCTGCGTCCCCGTCGCCTCTCAGGAGAGCTGGTCTACTTTGAGAAGTCTCCTGACTTCTGTGAGCGAGACCCCACTATGGGCTCCCCAGGGACAAGGGGCCGGGCCTGCAACAAGACCAGCCACCTGTTGGATGGCTGTGGCAGCCTGTGCTGTGGCCGTGGGCACAACGTGCTCCGGCAGACACGAGTTGAGCGCTGCCATTGCCGCTTCCACTGGTGCTGCTATGTGCTGTGTGATGAGTGCAAGGTTACACAGTGGGTGAATGTGTGTAAGTGAGGGTCAGCCTCACCTTGCGGCTGGGGAAGAGGACTGTGTGAGAGGGGCACCTTTTCAGCCCTTTGCCCTGATTTCCTTCCAAGGTCAATCTTGGTCCCTGGAAGCTTAAAGTATCTACCTGGAAACAGCTTTAGGGGTGGTGGGGGTCAGGTGGACTCTGGGATGTGTAGCCTTCTCCCCAACAATTGGAGGGTCTTGAGGGGAAGCTGCCACCCCTCTTCTGCTCCTTAGACACCTGAATGGTCTAAGATGAAATGCACTGTATTGCTCCTCCCACTTCTCAACTTCAGAGCCCCTTTAACCCTGATTCATACTCCTTTTGGCTGGGGACTCCCTATAGTTTCACCACTCCTCTCCCTTGGATAACCCCAGGCACTGTTTGGAGCCATAAGATCTGTATCTAGAAAGAGATCACCCATTCATGTATACTATCCCCAAACTCCTCTACTGCAGCCTGGGCTCCCTCTTGTGGGATAATGGGAGACAGTGGTAGAGAGGTTTTTCTTGGGAAGGGGACAGAGTGCTGAGGGGCACTCTCCCCTGAATCCTCACAGTTGTCTGTCCAGGCCCTTAGGGAAGTTGTCTCCTTCCATTCAGATGTTAATGGGGACCCTCCAAAGGAAGGGGTTTTCCCATGACTCTTGGAGCCTCTTTTTCCTTCTTCAGCAGGAAGGGTGGGAATGGATAATTTATTGTACTGAGACTTGTTCTTGGTTCCTGTTTGAAACGAAAATAAATTAAGTTACCGGACTGGATGCAGATGGTGATGTATGTACCCACACTTGGGATCCCAGTCCATAGCTTCTTTTCTAGGTTCTTTTCTCCTACCTTCCTACACTCAATGACTTTATGTATATCCTGCTGAGTTCCACAAAGGATTTGAAATGAATCTCAGTGACTTTGTTGGCAACTTTTCCTTTGTAAAACCAGGAAGGACTCCTAGGTGGGAAGGGCTACAGTTCCAGATGTAGGCCCTATTGACTCTCTATGTGCCTCAGCTCCAGATTTCACCTTGATCACTGCCTTAGAACAAGGGCTGGCATTTTTTTTTGTTTTTTACTGTAAAGGGTTAGATAGTAAATATATTACACTTGTGATCTTTGTCCCAACTATTCAACTCTGCCACAATTACTCAACTCTGCTGTTATAGATCAACAGCAGCCATAGACCACACATAAATGAATGAGCATGGCCGTGTCCCAAAAACTTCATTCACAGAAAGGGGCTGCAAGACCAAATTTGGTCCCCTAGCTGCAGTTCGTTGACCCTTGTTCTAGACCACGAGGTTGCCTTCGTTCTGGAGTTTTTCAGTCCTAAATGTATCTCGACACTGAACTTTGACCCAAAAGAACAGGTACTTTTTCTCTGGTTCCAAAGGAGTGAACTTGGGATATAGATGCAAGACTGATGGGAAATGTATAAAAGAGATTTATATGCTTGAAATGGGAGTTTTTCCCTCTGGAAAGTAGCAAAACCAGCCATGTTCTCTCATGGAATTATCTGCAATTTTTTTTTTTTTGGTCCTTATTTATTTGACTGAGACAGGGTCTCACTTTGTTACCCAGGATGGAGTGCAATGGTGCGATCTTGGCTCACTGCAACCTCCTCCTCCTGGGTTCAAGCGATCCTTGTGCCTCAGTCTCCCGAGTAGCTGGGATTACAGGTATGCATTACCATACATGGTAATGTATGGTAAGTTTTGTATTTTTAGTAGAGATGGGTTTTCGCCATGTTGGTTGGCCAGGCTGGTCTCAAACTCCTTGCCTCAAGTGACCCACATGCCTTCGCCTCCCAAAGTGCTGGGATTACAGGCATGAACCACTGTGCCTGGCCTATTTATTATTATTTTTTTGAGACAGGATCTTGCTCTGTTGCCTTGGCTGGAGTGCAGTAACGTGATCTTGGCTCACTGCAAACTCCACTTCTTGGGCTCAAGCAATCCTTCCACCTCAGCCTCCCAAGTATCTGGGACTACAGACACACGCCACCATGCCTGGCTAATTTTGTGTGTGTGTGTGTATTTTTTTGTAGAGAGAGGGTTTCACCATGTTGCCCAGGCTGGTCTTGAACTCCTGACCTTAAGCGATCTGCCCATCTCAGCCTCCCATGACCTTCCTCATTTAGAGCTCTTTTGTATTTCATCTTAGTAAAATAATTCCTTTATCTTTTAAGAGATAACCTCAACTAAACAGAAAAGGATTTATTTTTATTTATTTATTTATTTATTTTTGAGATGGAGTTTCACTCTTGTTGCCTAGGCTGGAGTGCAATGATGCAATCTTGGCTCACTGCAACTTCCACCTGTCTGGTTCAAGCAATTCTCCTGCCTCAGCCTCCCAAGTAGCTGGGACTACAGATGCGTGCCACCACACCTGGCTAATTTTTCTATTTTTAGTAGAGATTGTGTTTCACCATGTTGGCCAGGCTGGTCTCAAACTCCTGACCTCAGGTGATCCGCCCGCCTCAGTCTCCCAAAGTGCTAGGATTACAGGCATGAGCCACTGTGCCTGGCCCTAGCCCAACATCTTTGAAAACAAACTGTTATCGGGCCGGGCACAGTGGCTCACGCCTGTAATCCCAGCACTTTGGGAGGCCGAGGCAGGTGGATCACGAGGTCAGGAGATCAAGACCATCTTGGCTAACACGGTGAAACCCTGTCTCTACTAAAAATACACAAAAAAAATTAGCTGGGCATGGTGGCGGGCGCCTGTGGTCCCAGCTACTCGGGAGGCTGAGGCAGGAGAATGGTGTGAACCCAGGAGGCGGAGCTTGCAATGAGCCAAGGTCGCGCCACTGCACTCCAGCCTGGGTGACAGAGCGAGATTCCGTCTCACAAAATAAAAAAATAAATAAATAAATAAACTGTTATCTTTCTTTCTTTCTTTTTTTCAGATGGTGTCTTGCTCTGTCTTCCAGGCTGAGTGTAATAGCTCAATCTCGGCTCACTGCAACTTCTGCCTCCCAGGTTCAAGCGATTCTCAGCCTCCTGAGTAGCTGGGATTACAGGTGCCGGCCACCACACCGAGCTAATTTTTGTATTGTTTAGTAGAGACAGGGTTTTGCCATGTTGGCCAGGCTGGTCTCAAACTCCTGACCTCAGGTGATCCATCCGCCTTGGCCTCCCAAAGTGCTGGGATTACAGGCGTCAACCACCAAGCCTGGCCTAAACTGTTATCTTTCTAAGATTCAATGCAGAAAAGGAATATGCATCACACATTTAGAACTTCACAAATGACTGTACACTTTATGCGGCTGCCAGATGCTGACTCTAACAGGTTGTTTCTTTGGCCAGAGAATGTAGAAATAGTTCTCTCCACTTCTCTAGACAACAGACACTTCTGCTATCCAAAGTACCCTCAAAATCAGATGAAATGAGAGTAGCACCAAGGTAGTGAGGACATTGAGGAGTATTAGGTTAGGGCAGTACTTTTTTTTTTTTTTTTTTTTTTTTTTTTGAGACAGGGTCTTAGGGTCTCTCTCTGTCACCCAGGCTGGAGTGCAGTAGCATGATCTTGGCTTACTGCAACCTCCACCTCCTGGGCTCAACCGATCCTCTTGCCTCAACCTTCTGAGTAGCTGGGAATACAGGCGTGCACCACCAGGCCCAGATAATGTTTGTATTTTTAGTAGAGATGGGGTTTCGCTATGTCGTCCAGGCTGGTCTTGAACTCCTGGACTCAAGCTATCAGCCCTCCTCTGCCTCCTAAAGTGCTGGGATTACAGGTGTGAGCCACTGTACCTGGTCGACAGTTTTGTTTGTTTTTCGTCTTGTTTTTAAGAGATAAGAGTCTTGCTATGTTGCCCAGGCTGGTCTCAAGCCCTTGGACCCAAGCAATCCTCTTGCCTTGGTCTCCCAAAGTATTGGGATTACAGGTGTGAGCCAATGTGTTCAGCCAGTACTTCTTTTTAAATTTAGAGTCAGTGTCTTGCTCTGTTACTCAGGCTGGAATGCAGTGGCAAGATCACTGCAGCCCTGAACTCCTTGACTCAAGTGATCTTCCAGCCTCAGCCTCTCAGAGTGTTGGGATTTACAGGCTTCAGTCACCACACTGGGCTCTAGGGCAGAACTTTATGGCCAAATTTTATGTCCTGGATTTCCACTTGAGCATTGAGAATTCTGGGTTTGGAAATTTGATGGAGACAGAAGAAATCCCATCCTTACTTCAGGCACTTACTGAACCTAGTGTGTGTGGAAGGAAGAGGGGATGCACTTAGAATGGGCATAGGATATAAGAGAATAATGATAAAGAATATTTATACTCAGAATTTCTCACACTCAGGATGAGAAAGGAGAATCTCTAACAGAGTCACAGCATGATTATTTCAGCTTTTTCCTGTTTCCTTCCTTTGTACTTTGGGTCCTTCTTTCCTTTCTAGCATTCCCTCTTCTTTCATCAGATACACACTGTGGCAGACTTAAGCCCCAAACCACAGCCTTGACAAATTCCAAATGGATTTTGTCAGCAAGGCCAACACACTCCTTCGCCACTTCCTAGCCCTGCTCCTAGCACATGCGCTGGGCTCAGACCCAGGCCTGGGGTCAGTGACAGGGTTGGAGTATGCAACCCACAGAGTTGGTGGCTACAATTTCAGCTTTTACTAAGCTCCAATGGCAGCCAGAGGGAGGGAGAAAGGTTGATGAACTGTAAGGCGGGCCTCTTGTCCCTCTTCAGCTCTAGATGAGTTCTACTCCTGCTGGCCTTTACCAAGTGGTTGGGAAGTTGCAGGGGGCAGTGGCCAGCTAATTGCCAGCTGGGCAGCACTCCTCCTATCTCTGCTCCTGTTTGCTCCATGGGCAGCCCACTCTGATGCTGCAACAGACACTTTCTTCTTCAGACTCCAGACAGGTGAAGGACAGAAGTGCTGGGAGATTCTCTAGTTCCATTAATCAGTCCTGACTAACATACCATGGTACCTGCTGCTTACTACATTAGACTGTCACCATTTCCATCCTTCTGTTGCACTGGGGATACAACCTTGAGAAGATCTGAAGCACTGGGCAGGAATATCAACAGGTTCCACCTCCTTGTCCGAGTTCCACAAGGCATGTGCGTGTGGTAAGGGTACTAGGGAGGTTTTATAAAGCATAGTTTTGGTGGACAGTGTGGGGATAACCTGGTTGAGTGTTACTAGAAATTTCTAGAGAAAGAAATGCAAGAGTAATCACATGGAAATATCAAAAGACCCACTCTAGGAGTAATAATACTGGAGGAAGATCCTTTTGTAGTTCATAAGCATAATGACTGGGTGTTCACACACACGTGAGATGTGCTACCCTCAAACCTTGTTACATTGGCACACTATCCATTTGACATAAACAACAACAACAAAATACTGGAGGTGTCTTTTGCCCTTAAAAACACAGAGCTGGGCTAAGCGCAGTGGCTCATGCCTATAATCCTAGCACTTTGGGAGGCCTAGATAGGAGGACTGCTTGAGCTCATGAGTTTGGCCTGGGCAACATGGCAAAACCTGTCTCTACAAATAGCATAAAAATTAGCTGGGTGACTGGGCATGGTGGCTCACACCTGTAATCCCAGCACTTTGGGAGGCCAAGGCGGGTGGATCACCTGAGGTCAGGAGTTCAAGACCAGCCTGACCAACATAGTGAAACCCTGTCTCTACTAAAATATAAAAATTAGCAGGGCGTGGTGGCACATGCCTGCAATCCCAGCTACTTGGGAGGCTAAGACAGGAGAGTTGCCTGAACCCAGGAGGCAAGGGTTGCGGTGAGCTAAGATTGTGCCACCGCACTCCAGCCTGGGCAACAAGAGCAAAACTGTCTCAAAAAAAAAAAAAAAATTAGCCAGGCATGGTGGCGTGCACCTGTAGTCCTAGCTACTTGGGAGGCTGAGGTGGTAAGGATCATTTGAGCCCAGGAGGTTGAGGCTGCAGTGAGCCGACTGCGCCACTGCACTCCAGCCTCAGCAACACAGCAAGACCCAATTTCTTTTTTTTTTGAGATGGAGTCTCACTCTGTTGCCCAGGCTGGAGTGCCGTGGCGCGATCTCGGCTCACTGCAAGCTCCACTTCCCGGGTTCACGCCATTCTCCTGCCTCAGCTTCCCGAGTAGCTGGGATTACAAGCGCCCACCACCACGCCTGCCTAATTTTTTGTATTTTTAGTAGAGACGGGGTTTCACCATGTTAGCAAGGATGGTCTCGATCTCCTGACCTTGTGATCCACCTGCCTCGGCCTCCCAAAATGCTGGGATTACAGGCTTGAGCTACCCCACCTGGCCAAGACCCAGTTTCAAAAACAGAAAAAAAAAAAAAAGAAAAAAAAAGCAAAAACAAACAAACAAAACCACCAACAAAAACCCACACCACAGAACTGCCCAGCACAGTGGCACATGTCTATAGTCCCAGCTATTCAGGAGGCTGAGAAGGAGGATCACTTGAACCCAGGAATTCAAGACTGTAGTGTGCTATGATCGCTCCTGCGAATAGCCACTGCACTCCAGCCTGGGCAACATAGTGAGACCCTGCATCTTAAAAAAACATAGAGATGTGGCTCACGCCTATGATCCCAGCACTTTGGGAGGCCGAGGTGGGTGGATCACGAGGTCAGGAGATGGAGACCATCCTGGCTAACACAGTGAAACCCTGTCTCTACTAAAAATACAAAAACGTGGCCGGGCATGGTGGCACACACGTGTAGTCCCAGTTACTCGGGAGGCTGAGGCAGGAGAATCGCTTGAATCTGGGAGGCAGAGGTTGCAGTGAGCCAAGATTGTGCCACTGCACTCCAGCCTGGGTGATAGAGTGAGACTCCATCTCAAAAAAACACAACACAACAAAACAAAAAAACCCCACAGAGATTAGCAGAGCAATGGCCCTTAACAGCAGTGCCCAGGACATATAATTCCTTGTTATAAACAGGTTCCTTGTTATGCATCTCATCCCTTACCATCTTAAATTAAGGTCCCCTTGGCTTGACATTCTAGGGTCATGTTATCAGGTTAACATAAGAGAGAAAACAGACTGAGTTAAGGGACTGGTAAGTGCATACACCAGGGATTGATGAGGACAAGGAGATCGATGTATATGGCATCTACCAGCTTTTTTTGTTGTTGTTGTTTTGAGACAGAGTCTTGCTCTGTCACCTAGGCTGGAGTGCAGTGGTATGATCCCGGCTCACTGCAACCTCCGCCTCCCAGGTTCAAGTGACTCTCTGGCCTCAGTGCAAGTAGCTGGGATTACAGGTGTGTGCCACCATGCCCAGCTAATTTTTGTATTTTCTGGTAGAGACAGGGTTTCACCACATTGGCCAGGATGGTCTCAAACTCCTGACCTTAAGTGATCTGCCCACTTCAGTCTGCCAAAGTGCTGGGATTACAAGTGTGAACACAGGGCCTGCCCCAGCTTAGTTCTTCTTGGAAGCAAGAAAACAAACAAACAAAACCAACCAAGGCAATAAATTCATAAGAGCAACAATTTTGGCTCAAGCCTTAGGGAAGAGCCATGTGTTCGTTCTCTTATACTGCTGTAAATGAGAAGAGAGGGCACTTAGAGAACCTTCTATTGGCCGGGCGCGGTGGCTCACGCCTGTAATCTCACCTACTCAGGAGGCTGAGGCAGGAGAATCGCTTGAACCCGGGAGGCAGAGGTTGCAGTGAGCCGAGATGGTGCCATTGCACTCCAGCCTGGGCGACAGAGCGAGATTCCGTCTCAAAAAAGAAAAAAAAAAAAAGGAATCTTCTGTCCTTAGCATTATTAGTGCCCTTCTATCACAGCTATGATAGTTTCAAGGCAGTTCTGCATATCTAGAGGTGCAAAACGGAGTGTGAGGGAAGTAGGGGTAGGTAGGAAGCAAGAAATACGGGTGCAAAGTCCTTCACCTTTCCTTGGGATACTAAAATCCCTACTCATCTAGGCACACTTCCTCAAACCACACTTCTGAATATTAGGCTTCTACTCTCTGTCTTTCAAGTTCCAACTTCTTAACTGGCCCAGAGTCCAGCTGTTTTCCTTCAGCCTCTTAAGTTTATCACTCTCCTTCCTCTTCCTTATGGGAAAGGATCTCTTGATTCAGACCCCAGAGTAATCTAGTCTCAGGAATAGTGAGCAACAGCAATGGTGCAGTGAGGGATCTCAGGGGATTGCAGTTAGCCCAGATTAAGAAATAAAGATGGTCTGCCTGGCTAAGGCAGACCACAGAAACAACTGTTCGTTCACCCATATCCCGATGCTGCCTTTGCCCGAGGAGCCCCTGGGCCCCTCAGCCCAGCCCGTCTCCAACGCAGCCAACTTGCCGCCTCAGTCCTTAAATTCCAGGCACAACCCAGGAGCTTGGGATTCTCACCTCAGTCCTCACTGTCTCATCCCCATTCCCGGCTCCCGCCTCCGCCGCCCACAGCCCCCACACCGGCCTCCGCCCAGACTCCAGCTCCAGCGCCCGGCTGCCTGTGCTGCAGCCGCTGCCATGGTGATGGGTCTCGCGAGAAGTGCCGCTTGCTACCGCGCAGCTCTCGCGCGATCGGGGAGGTGGGAAGTATCCCGGGCTGGGGGTGGGGGTACGCCGCACAGCTCCAGTAGCCGTCGCGGCTTCCGGTGCTAGGTGGAGGGAAGGAAGGAGGGAGCTGGGGAGCGGGCCAGGGCAGCGGTCGGGCTGAAGTCGGCTTGGGGAGCCGGAGGGAGCGGAGCGGAACCTGCGGGGCGGAGGCGGCGGCCGCAGCGGCGCAGCTGATAGCAGGAACAGGTGAGAGGCTGGGAAGGGAAGGCGGGTCCTGGTAGAGAAGAGGCTTGGTCAGGGTGAGGGCTGAGGAGATAGAGCGCCTCCCGGGCCCCGCCCGGCACTGCTTGGCGTGGGGGGGCCCGAAAACTCAAAGAGGGGGCGTCTGGCCAGCTTTACGCCTGCCCCCGCATTTGAAGGACGCGGAGCTGGGGTGGGGGGGGGGGGCGCACACGGATTTGTCCTCCGCCTCGCACAAGGGGGCGACCTGGGCTGCAGTTAGGTTGTCGCCTGCAGGAGGTGGGCTGTTGAGGGGGAGGAAAACCGTCCGAGGAGAGGTAATGCGGGGGCGGTGATGGCTGTTTGTATCTTTTCTGTTAAAGGGCTAGGGAATGCTGCTTTCTTCTACTCCCTCTCCCTCCCCCACCTTAGCAATAGGAGACCGGAGAGAAGCCTTGCTGTGGTTACACCCCCTCCCCCATCATAGGGCAGGGGTGCGTAGGGGGGTTGGGGGTTAGCCAACAGGGCAGGCTGCTGGTGTACCACATGGGCGCTATTCTGATAGAGGTTGCGCTTTGGAGTCTAGGGAACCGCAGGTTGGGAAGAGGGCAGCAGGTGGGGAGAGGGTGGAGAGGAGGCAGGAGAAGGGGGAGGGGGATCTGATCTTCCTAGGAGAAGAGAGGTGGGGCCTTCCTCCCCAGGCGGAGCGGGGGCGGTCTCACAGGAGGAGGGAGCATCTTGTCACTGGCCCTGAGTTTGTGTCTTCCAATCCGCTTGCTTTCTTTAGGAAGTACCAGGATTCCCGGAACAGAAAATGGAGCCCTGGCTTACGCGAATCGTTTGAGGGGAGGAGGGGGAGTTGGGGAGGTGGAGTTCCTGTTAAAACGGGCCACTTGATTAGCTAGGTGGTAGCTGTTATTTTTGGGGAATTCCCTTCTTGATTGCATTAAGGCGGGTCTACATCTTTCCAGGCCAGGAGGAATGTGGTGGTGGAGGTGGAGGATTGTGGTATGTGATCAGGAGTGAGAAGAAATAGTAAGGCCATCCTGGTGAGGGAGAAATGTAACCTAAAACCTGTCTCTGCTGTTGTTGGATTGGGTCACCCCTGGTCTATGGCATGAAAGTTTTATTGGGAGATGTGCTGCAAGAGTCTGATTGCTTGGGTCAGTGCAACAGGACAGAATCTAGTCGCTGCATGCCTCCTTGCCTGTCCTCAATCAGGTAGGTAGTAACAGTCTTTGCTGCCATTTTGTTTTGGGCTTCTTGTTGGGTTAGATGTCTTCACTTGCCATGACTTGGGACATGGGACAGTGTTATGGGACAGTGGATTATCATAGCCCATTGGACTTGAGTTTGAAAAACATGTCTATAAAAGTTCATTCTAAGAAAAAAACTAATCCATTAAGGTTCAGCTTTTGACAGAATGAATGATTGACCTTGGAAGGGCTCCCATGTATCACATATTCACATGCGTCCTGTTTCCCAGCATGGAATTATTACCTTGCATAGTTAGAAGTTTTATAGTTGTCTATCTTGCTTTTCCAAAGAAACTAGAAGCTTTTTGACTGCAGGAACTGGATTTCATCTCCTCTTCCACAATGCCCATGCAAACAGTAGGTACCCATAATGAACTTAGAATGTATTCACATAGAATGTGAATGGATAGCTTTCTAACTGTAGTTTAAGGAAAGGGCAAGAGATGGCTTGGCTGTCAGCAGAAGTACCTGGAGATAGCTTAGCAAGGGTACAAAGACCCTTAACCTTTGTAATTAAGAAGTTTTGGTGTCTCTGCCTTCCTAAGAGGCACAGAATAGGCATAGATAATGGAAACTAAGACCCAAAAAGAGAAATATTACTAGAACACAGAGTCATTATCTGCAGTCCCAGATTTCCTGCTTCCCCATTGTGGGAAAAGGGGTCTCTCCATCAGACCTAAGTCTTTCAAAGTGTTATATATGAATTGGGATCCTGGAGTTTGGAAGAGGGACCAATGTATGTGTGTATATGTGTGGTGTCTGGCACAGAATTGGTACCAGTGAATGGTAGCTGCTATTGTACTGAATGCAAGTATAAAAGGAGAGCACACAGCAGACTGGAAAGAGTGGAAGTGAGTGAAATCGCACAAAGAGTCATATTGTAGCATGTGTTCATCCACACTACTCTTTTACACTAGAGTCATAATAAGAGGAAGTGAACTCAGGATAGAGGGTGGGATTTATTGGTTAGAAGGAGGAACTTTAAAACCAGGTCAGTTAAAGCTGACTATGTAACCGAAGGAAATTGTAGAATCTGCTTCCCTATATACCTTTATTTTTATCCAGCCAGGCTGGAGAGTAGTGATGTGATCATAACTCACTGCAGCCTCAAGCTGGGCTCAAGCCATCCTGCACTTCAGCTTCCCAAGTAGCTGGGACCACATGCGAGCACCACCATGCCCAGCGAATTTTTTTTACTTTTTGTAGAGATCTCACTATGTTGCTAGGGCTGGTCTCGCTCCTATATCCTCCCACCTTGGCCTCCCAAAGTGCTGAGATTACAGGCATGAACCACCATGCCTGACCTCTCCTCACCATTTTTGTTGAGGTAAATTTAGAGGCAGAATGGTATAGTAATTAAGAGTGGATCTTGGAATCAGACAAAATTAGATTCAGATCCTGCTTCTGCTAATTACCAGTGCATGTTCCTTATAAAATTGCTTCTGTAAAGAAGGTAATGATACATGGTTTTCAAGAGAATTACTATTTTTTTGGTTGTCAGTAGAATTAAATGAGATAAATGTAAAGCACCTGGTATTGTACAAAGCATATAGTAAGTACCAAATAGCTGTTAGCTGCTATTAATAATCCATTATCATAATACTAATAATATGAACACTCAGGGCTGCCTTAGAGGAAAAGAGGTTTACAAAAGAACAACTTGCTGCCTGAGGTGCTTGTGTAGAGGGATGATTGTTACCATGAGTTTCTATGCTGGTTGTAGGCTTATGAGCAGCGAAATCTTTTTTCATCGTCAGCATCACAGAGACAGCTCTTGCTGCCTGAGTGGGAGGTGAAGCTGGAGCAAGGCAGGGGCCCTGAACCATCAATTTGGATGTAGGGTGAAGGCATGGGGGCACAAGAATAGTATTCATATTAGAAAAGTCAGTGTGACTCTGAAAAATGGTTCACTCTTCCAGAAAAGAGCACCCTGGTGACCTAGGTCAGGGATTTAGATTCCTAGATCCCCTTATTTTAGGTCTCAGTCAGTATTTGAGGATCTTCATTTAGTCCACTCTTTTCATTAAGTCCAATCTTTAAAAAATGTCTGCTTTTGAGTATCTGTTTCAGAATATCATGGCCCAGAAATTGTGATATCTGTATAACTGTCTACTGTACCTTCTTCACTCCAATATCTGTTGCAAATACAGATAGAGTGCTAATATAACTATTTGATAATAAAAAGACATGGGGAGCGTTTGGAAAGAGTCCCACAGATGTTCGAAGGCTTCACGTTATAGTCAGGTAAAGAACTGACTAAAGTAGGGATTTTATGAATGTGTTAGAGCTTTGCCATGGACTTATGCAAAGGATCTGCCACACCATGTGGACCAGAAAGGAAATGGCTCAAGATGTTAGAGATCCACCATTATTACCATATTCCTGAAGAAAGTTGAGATGACTGGGTGTGGCAGGTCTCTTGGTACCTTTTAGTTCTCCCATTACTGCTGAAAGCCTGGCATAATCCTTCTTTTATTAGCTTATGCACAGGAGTTTGTCAAGCATGAATGTTTAAACTTCAGCATGAGCTTAAGATGCAGGAGAGCATTTGCTTTCTGTTGCAATGGTTTATGTCCTTTTTTTTTTTTTTAAAGCAGTGAAACGTTAAATAAAATTTTATTTGAATTCTAATACATAAAATGGACAAAAGTGGAGTTACTTTCTACTGGTGGTGGAAAGTGGGGGGTGGGATATAATTACACCTCCTCATATGATCTCTCCGCTCTTCAAGCAGAACCTTTGGGCTCTGAGGACATGGAAACCATTTCTTCAGTTTGTCAGATGCAGGGAAAAGGATCAGAGACCACCTATAGAATACTGTCTTCCTCAACCCCACAAGTGTTTTGCTACTCTCAGTAGAACCGTTCTCAACACGCATGTCAGTCACTAGCTATAGGTCAGTCATTGGTGCTGGATGCTGGAGACGTGAAACATGAATAAGGCATAGTCTGTGCTGGCAAAGAGCTCACAGTCTAGTAAGGTACTTTCCAGCCTTTTTCCCATCATGGTATACACAAAAAATGGTAATAGTGAGACTTGAAATCTGAGATGGCTGGCCCAAGAGCTCTAGCCACCCCAAGCCCTGCCCAGCCATCCAGTGGCTGATAGGATCAGTATCTCCAGCTGACCTGTAATGCACTCGAGGCACATTGGGCAGTTCCAGCTCTGGAAAGCAAAACAGGCAAACGTGAATACTGCAGCAAGTCCTAGAGTAAAAGTGTGTTTGGGATGCTGAGGGATCACAGATAACTCTTATACCCCAGGCAGGCAGTTCTCTGTTCCTCTGTGTCCTTAAGCTCCTCTGTATAATGGTTGGCCTTGTCCACATCATGTCTTCCTGTTTAAGCAGTTTACTGTCAGCTCCATCTTAACTTGCACAGTGGGACCAGTTTAAGGGCAGAAGATTATTAGGGGTCTAGGCTATTAATGGACTTTCAGTGATTTTGTAATTAAGAATGTACAGTGTTCTGGATATCCAAGACTGTAGAGGTGGGCATTGGATTGGTACAGCCATAGAATATCAGGAGCTGTAGTGGTTGTAAGCTGGTCAGATTCTAAGAATAAGGCAAGCTGAAATTTTTGGGTAGAGGGCAGTGCCACAGTATGTTCCAAAGAAACAAATGAGTCTAGTTTTTATCTTGTCAGTGTTTTATCTGGCTAGGATTCTAAAACAGACCTTGCCCTCTGTTCTGACTCACTTGCTGAGGGTTGTCCATGGTAAAAGCCAGACCCTTCCCAGGCATTTTGGGTCTCCATCAGACAGGGTGGTTCGGGATCCTTCTTCACTTCACAGCTGTGGCCTCCTTCAGGTGTGTGTGTCCTGGAGTTTTTTCCAGGATTGTTCTTTGACTAGATGGGAAGCTGGCGTAACAATTCTGGCCTGAGCCTAAATACCACTAATTGAGTTAATTGGGACTTATGTAGTTAGATATGTTTTAGTTTATATCAAAACTGTAGCTTTGGATCCTCCCTCTTTTCTTTTGTATGTTCTATCCCCATTGGTGTCTATGATGTCTTGCTCTCTTGATTTCCCTTCTGCCCATCTGGTTGCTTCTTATTCTTTCCTGGCCTGCTTTTCTGCCCACTACTTTATTTATTTATTTTTTTAATTAATTTTTTTTTGAGATGGAGCTTCGCTCTTGTTGCCAGGCTGGAGTGCAATGGCACGATCTTGGCTCACAGCAACCTCCACCTTGTGGGTTCAAACCATTCTCCTGCCTCAGCCTATGGAGTTGCTGGGATTACAGGCATGCGCCACCATGCCCGGCTAATTTAGTACTTTTAGTAGAGACGGGGTTTCTCCATGTTGGTCAGGCTGGTCTCGAACTCCCCACCTCAGGTGATCCACCCATCTTGGCCTCCCAAAGTGCTGGGATTACAGGCATGAGCTACTGCGCCCGGCCTATTTATTTTTTGTTTATTTGTTGTTGTTGTTGTTTTTTTGAGATGGAATTGCGCTCTTGTCACCCAGGCTGGAGTGCAATGGTGCAATCTCACCTTGATGCAACCTCCGTCCACCTCCTGACTTCAAGCAATCCTCCAGTCTTGCCTCCTGAGTAGCTGGGATTATAGGAATGCCCCACCATGCCCAGCTAATTTTGTATTTTTAGTAGAGATTGGGTCTCACCATGTTGGCCAGGCTGAAGTCTCGAATTCCTGACCTCAGGTGATCCACCCACCTCGGCCTCCTAAAGTGCTGGGATTATAGCTGTGAGCCACCGCACCTGGCTCCCGCTACTTTAAATGTTGGTGTGTCAGGCAGGTTTCTGCCTTTGCCCTTTTCTCCTATTCTACTGTGTACACTATCCCTAGATATTTCAGTTAGAATGTATTAGTTACAAAAATAGAAAACACATATGTGGCTAACAGGCTGAGAGGATTTATTAAATCATATAGCAAGACATCTAGTAGAAAGGCAGACATAGGCTGGGTGCCGTGGCTCACGCCTGTAATCCCAGCACTTTGAGAGGCTGAGGCGGGTGGATCACTTGAGGTCGGGAGGTCTCAAACTCCTATAAATACAAAAAATTAGATGGGCATGGTGGCAGGTGCCTGTAATCCCCCAGCTACTTGGGAGGCTGAGGCAGGAGAATCGCTTGAACCCAGGAGGTGGAGGTCGCAGTGAGCTGAGCTTGCACCATTGCACTCTAGCCTGGGCAACAAGAGCGAAAACTCCATCTCAAAAAAAAAACAACAAAAAACAGCAGACACAAAAGAACACATATTGTACAATTCTACTTCTATGAAGTACCTAGAGTAACAAATTCATAGAAGACAGGAGAATGGTGGTTACCAGGGGCTACAGGGACAGGGGGATTGGGGAGCCTCTGTTTAACAGGTACAGTTTCAGTTTGGGAAGATTAAAAAGTTCAGGTGATGAGTAGTTGTGATAGTTACACTACAGTGTGAATGTACTTAATGCTACTGAATTGTATACTTGAAAATGGTTAGAATGATAAATTTTATGTGTATTTTACTATGATTTTTTTTTTTAAAAAAAGAAGCCAGCTGGGTACAGTGGCTCATGCCTGTAATCCCAGAACTTTGGGAGGCCGAGATGGGCGGATCACTTGAGCCCAGAAGTTCGAGACTAGCCTGGGCAACATGGCGAAACTTCAATTAAACAAAAATTAGCCAGGTGTGGTGGTGCATGCCTATAGTCCCAGCTGCTCCGGAGGCTGAAGTGGGAGGATTGCTCGAGTCTGGGAGTGAGCCGTGGCTGCAGTGAGCCACGATCACGCCACTGCACTCCAGCTTGGGTGACAGAGCAAGACCCATCTCAAAAAACGAAAGAAGCCAGGCATGGTGGTGCATGCCTGTAGTCCCAGTTACTCAGGATTGCGTGAGCCCAAGAATTTGAGGCTGTAATGCACCATGATGGCACCTGTGAATAGCCATTGTACTTCATCCTGGGCAACATAGCGAGATCCCATCTCTAAAAAAGAAAAAATTTAATTTTACCAGCTTGATATTGTCATTAAGGACCCAACTGAGTTTTTTTCCATTTTTCTGCTCTGATATCCTGGAGTTTTAAATGTCTGTTTCCTTCTCTTTATGGTCTCCAGATTATTCTAGCTTCTCATCCTTCTACATCATCAACATTCAAAGGCTGGACAAGAGAACATTGCCATAGGTCCTTTTCTAAGATTGAGGGGCCAGGCACAGTGGCTCATGCTTGTAATCCCAGTACTTTGGGAGGCTGAGGTGGGAGGATTGCTTGAGGTCAGGAGTTCGAGACCAGCCTGGGTAACATAATGAGACCTCGTATCTACAAAAAAAAACTTTAAAAATTAGCCAGGCATGGTGATGCACACCTGTAGTTCTAGCTACTTGGGAGGCTGAGTTGGGAGGATCTCTTGAGCCCAGGAGATGGAGGCTGCAGTGAGCCATGATCATACCACTGCACTCTAGTCTGAGTGGTGGAGTGAGACTCTGTTTCTGAAAACAACAGTAATGATAAAAACAAACATGTTCACACTCAGATCTGTTCCTCTTGTATTTTCTTTCTCAAGAAATGCCACCCAGTCCCTAGGCCAGAAACCTGGGAATCGTCTTTGATTATTCTCCTCTTCTGCCTACATTTAAGCACTCATTAAATCCTGTCGATTCTACCATTATGATGTTTCAAATCTGTCCTCTCCTCTCAATTTCCACCTCTAGTTAAGAACTTGTGATTTATCACCTGTATTACTATACCTCCTAAGCAGTCTTTGTGCCTCCAGTCTTTCCCCTTTCTAATTTACTCCTGAAACTTCTGCCAGAATGGTCTTTCTAAAGCACATTCCTGATCACGTTACTCAGCATGGCCTTTAAAGCCCTTCATGATCCAGTCCCTGCTTATCTCTCCAGCCCCATCCCTCATCATTTTCTTTCTTTCTTTTCTTTTTTTTTCTTTTGAAACCGAGTCTCACTCTGTCACCTAAGCTGGAATGCAGTGATGTGATCTTGGCTCACTGCAATCCCTGCTTCCTGGGTTCAAGCAAGTCTCCTGCCTCAGCATCCTGAGTAGCTGGGATTACAGGCCCATGCCATCACACCTGGCTAATTTTTGTATTTTTAGTAAAGATGTGGTTTCACCATATTGAGCAGGCTGATCTTGAACTCCTAACCTCAGGTGATGCGCCCGCCTTGGCCTCCCAAAGTGCTGGAATTACAAGCGTGAGCCACCGCGCCCCTCCCTTCATCATTTCTTTTACCCACCATGCTGTATCCAAATAAGCTACCTCCCAGTTGCACCTGGCTTTGGCTAATAAAAAGTGCTATCTGGCTGGGCACAGTGGCTCAGGCCTGTAATCCCAGCACTTTGGGAGTCCATGGACGGGTGGATCACCTGAGGTCAGGATTTCAAGACCAGCCTGGCCAACATGGTAAAACCCTATCTCTACAAAAACACGCCTAGCATGATGGCAGGTGCCTATAATCCCAGCTATTTGAGAGAAGTAGGAGATTTTTCCTGGGAGAATCACTTGAACCCAGGAGATGGAGGTTATAGTGAGCCGAGATTGTGCCATTGCACCCCAGCCTGGGTGACAGAGTGAGACTCTGTCTCAAACAAACAAAAAAATTAGCCGGGCGTGGTGCTGGGTGCTTGTAACACTAGCTACTTGGGTGACTGAGGCAGGAGAATTGCTTGAACCTGCGAGGCAGAGGTTGTGGTGAGCTGAGATCGCGTCATCGCATGAATAGCTGGGATTGCAGGGATAACAGTGCGCCATCATACCCGGCAAATTTTGTATTTTTAATAGAGACGGGGTTTCACCATGTTGGCCAGTCTGGTCTCAAAGTCCTGACCTCGGGTGATCCACCTGCCTCGACTTCCCAAAGTGCTGGGATTACAGGTGTGAGCCACCACACCTTGCCTGTAATCTTCACTTTAGGAGGCTGAGACTGGAGGATCGTTTGAAGTCAGAAGTTCGAGACCAACCTGGTCAACAAAGTGAGACTCTTATCTCTACCAAAAATAAAAATAAAAAAGTTAGCTGCGGCACGATGATTTGGGCCTGTATGTAGGTCTAGCTACTGGGGAAGCTGAGGCAGTAGGATTGCTTGAGCCCAGGATTTGGATGCTGCAGTGAGCCTGGATGACAGAGTGAGACCTCATCACTTAAAAAAAAAAAAAAGAAAAGAAATTTATATTTATATTTTTATATATATATATATATATATATATATATATATATATATATATTTAAAGTGCTATTTGAAACTTAGGTCTTTTTTTCTTTTTCTTTTTTTGAGACATTTTCTCTCACTCTGTCACCTGGGCTGGAGTGCAGTGGCGTGATCATGGCTCACTGCAGCCACAACTTCCTGGGCTCAAGTGATTTCTCTTGTCTCAGCCTCCTGAGTAGTTGGGACTACAGGTGCACACCACGACACCCAGCTAATTTTTTTTTCCCCCATAGCGACAGGCATTTGCCATGTTGCCCAGGCTGGCCTTGAACTCCTGGGCTCAGGCAATCTTCTTGCATCAGCCTCCCAAAGTGCTGGGATTACGGGTGTGTGCTGCTGCGCCTGGCTCAGTCTTTATGCCTTTGCACACACTTCCCCTGCTCAACTCCTTCTTTATTGTCTGATTACTTCCTCTTCTTCCTTTAGGAGCCAGCTCAGGTATGACCTGAGAATTATGTTTCAGAATCACCCTTTACCCTTCAGTGTTGATTTACTGCTCCAGCTTTCTGTCCACATAATACTATGTGCTTACTCTACTCTTACTCTCACACTGTTGTAATCCTGTCTTTACTAGTCTTTTCCATTAAAGACTGAATTTCATGGCCGGGCACGGTGCTCCCACATCCCAGCACTTTGGGAGGCCGATGCGGGCAGATCACGAGGTCAGGAGATCGAGACCATCCTAGCTAACACAGTGAAACCCCATCTCTACTAAAAGTGCAAAAAAATTAGCTGGGCGTGGTGGCAGGTACCTGTAGTCCCAGCTACTTAGGAGGCTGAGGGAGGAGAATGGCATGAACCCGGGAGGCAGAGCTTGCAGTGAGCCGAGATTGCGCCACTGGACTCCAGCCTGGGCAACAGAGTGAGACTCAGTCTCAAAAAAAAAAAAAAAAGACAGTTTCATGAAGGCAGAAACTGTCTCCCTCTCTGTATCCCTAGTTCAGTATGCTCAATAAATGTTTGATGAATGAGGCTGGGTGCGGTGGCCCACGCCTATAATCCCAGCACTTTGGGAGGCTGAGGCGGGCAGATCACAAGGTCAGGAGATCAAGACCATTCTGGCCAACCCAGTGAAATCCTGTCTCTACTAAAAATGCAAAACATTAGCCAGGAGTGGTGGCACGCGCCTGTAGTCCCAGCTGCTCGGGAGGCTGAGGCAGGAGAAGCGCTTGAACCTGGGAGGCGGAGGTTGCAGTGAGCCAAGGTCGCGCCACTGCACTCCAGCCTGGGTGACAGAGTGAGAATGTCTCAAAAAAAAAAAAAAAAAAAAAAAGGTTTGATGAATGGATGAAAGCTGGTATCAGAAGCTATTTCTTGACTTTGGGAAATCTTTAAGTCTAGTATATATCATTAAGATACTAATCTAGGAGTTCTTATGTTCTGATTTCAGTGCTCTTGAGACAAAAACTTGGAGTTTACACAGGTCATAAGCCAGCTGCACCAAGAAAACTCAGTACAGGCATACTCTGCTTTTGTTTCTTTAAATTGTATTGGTCTACTGGTTAGCTGTGCTAAAAATAGCATCTCTATTAGTGATATTTCAATTTGAAAATTATCTAAGAACAAAGCTGTTTTTACTGCACTCTGCCTGGCAGCAGAGGGTTTGGAGACCCTGGTCTTCCTTCCCCTGGACCCTGAAGAGGAGGAGGTAGTGCCAGATCAGGAGTCCCCTCAGAGGTGTCTCATAGCACATTCTTGGATCATTCACTGGAATCAGGTAGAGGGAGTATGTGTGGCCGACTGGGATGTGTGACTCTCAAAAGCACCTGGAGATTGAGGCAGGCATGTTCCTGCAACATATGTAAGGAAAGATGGTTGAGTAGCCAGTTACAGCAACAGCCTGCTTCTCCTGGGGGGATGAGGTGGGGGCAGTGAGTTGTCCTCAAGTGAGGATATCCTTAGATGAGGCTTAAATCAGCTGATGTGCTTAACTGAATTCCTTCAGTGTCTCACACAGATTGTACTGGAGCACGTGTTTGGGTTCCTATTGTTTTTACCTGTGATAATAAAGTTTCTGACTGTAAAACAGAACCTGGAGATACCTTCTTTTTAATAGAGATGTTAGTATATTCCATTTTTCATCTTGAGCCATTCACTTTCAGTCTTAACTGCTGATTCTTGATATCCAACAGCCAATGGAACCCTGGCATTTTGCCCTGTCAACACAGCAGTACCATCTGTGGTGAAAGAGTAACTATAGGCTATATAATACATGGAGAAACAATTCACGGTTTGTTGACTTCGCCATTCTGCTTCCTAGTGCTTTTCTAGGAATGTATTGTGAAAGTGAGAATAGGCTATATAGCCAAAGATTTGTATTCATGGCACGAAGCTGAAAGCTGCTACCATCTTGGTGGTAGGGCAGCATGCTCTCTGGTATTAGCAAGGCACAGGGAAAGCCAAGACAAGAAAGCCAGCATCCCCTTTGAAATGCTCATTTAAATCAAGCTCCAGATTATACTTAAAGAAAAGTCATGGCCAGATGTGGTGGGTCATGCCTGTTATCCCAGCACTTTGGGAGGCTGAGGCGGGTGAATTGCTTGAGGCCAGGAGTTTGATACCAGCCTGGCCAACAACAGAGGTGCAGTGAGCAACCTCTGCCTCTGCACTCCAGCCTGGGTGACAGAGTGAGACTCTGTCTCAAAAAAAAAAAATTAAATAAATGAAGAGGAGGAGTCATAACGTCCATTAGTTTCAAGGCCCTGGGCTTCGCCAGGGAGACACATGATAGCTACTGGATGTTTATTTTTTGAGATAGAGTCTCACTGTTAACGTAGGCTGGAGTGCAGTGGCGTGATCTCGGTTCACTGCAACTTCTGCTTCCTGGGTTCAAGTGATTCTTTTGCCTGAGCCTCTGGAGTAGCTGGGACTACAGGCATGTACCACCACGCCCAGCTAATTGTTTTTTTTGAGACAGAGTCTCACTGCTGTCTGCCTGGGCTGGAGTGTGATGGCATGATCTTGGCTCACTGCAACCTCCACCTCCCGGGTTCCAGCAATTCTCCTGACTCAGCCTCCCGAGTAGCTGAGATTACAGGCGCCCGCCACCACGCCTGGCTAATTTTTTTGTATTTTTAGTAGAGACAGGGTTCCACTGTATTAGCCAGGATGGTCTCGATCTCCTGACCTTATGATCTTCCTGCCTTGCACTCCCAAAGTGCTGGGATTACAGGCATGAGCCACCGCACCCCGCCAATTTTTGTGTTTTTAATAGAGACAGGGTTTCACCGTGTTGGCCAGGCTGGTCTCGAACTCCTGACCTCAGGTGATCCACCCACCTCAGCCTCCCAAAGTGCTGGGATTATAGGCGTGAACCACCGTGTCTGGCCCCTTTTTTTTTTTTGAGACAGAGTCTCCTCCCTCTGTCGCCCAGGCTGGAGTGCAGCGGCGTGATCTCAGCTTACTGCAGCTTCTGCTTCCTGGATTCAAGCAGTTCTCCTGCCTCGGCTTCCTGAGTACAGGCGCGCACCACCACGCCCAGCTAATTTTTGTATTTTTAATAGAGATGGGGCTTCACCATGTTGGCCAGGCTGGTGTCAGACTCCCAACCTCAGGTGATACACCCACCTCAGCCTCCCAAAGTGCTGGGATTACAGGCATGAGCCACCATGCCCGACCAGCTGTTTAGATATTTTATCAGGTATTCATCAGTCCCACTGTATATTAAATGGCAAGAGAGAATCCCACCAATTCTAGTCTTCTAGTCTTTTTATGTTGTTCCCAAAGCAGTCCTGGGTCAAATATATGTGGAAAATGGCTGAGAATGGACAGGATAGCTAAGCAACCCTCTGTGCATTACATAGAGATACCAAATCCTACTGGACAGAAGAAATAATGTAAGGACATCCTCAGATGAAGCTTAAATCAGCCAATGTGCTTAACTGAACTCCCACAGTGGACTTCGCACTAGAGGGAGGACAGATTCAAAATAAGTAGACATGGTCTTTGCCCATAGGGAATACACAGTTTAATGGGGGAGACAGTAAATACACAGACTTACAAAAGAAGAAAAACTCCACAAGGTAGTAAGTGCCACATTGAGTGGTTAAGATCATTCAAAGTAAGGCCTTGATGTGGCATGCCAGGAAATAGAAATAGGTGTAACACTGGGATCAGCTTTTGAACCAGGACTTCAGCATGACAGCCTAGCAAAGAAGAACATCAAAGGACAGTGTACCCGTGTTCTGGGGCAAGGCATATTGACTACTTATATCTTTTTCAGCCACCACTATACTCACAGTTGGTAAACATTTAATCAGCAATAGTTTTAGTTATAAAGGACAGCGAGATAAATGTGTGGCATAAATTTAATTCAGAATCTGGGCCAAAGCCTGATACCAAACCTTTACAGCAAAGGGTCATCTGGAGCTGAAGGAAAGGCTCCCTGAGCAAGAGACAGAGTAAAGACTAGGAAGACTTGGGGAAGGTTTAAATTTCATGAGGTGTTAGTAGTATAACCAAAAACCACACTACTACAAATTCCCAAGGTTGGTGAGAGCTGTTCTTAGCTGGGTAGGTCCCTCAGGGGTCCTCAGGAATCTGTCTACCTGGGTGGGTTGAGACAGAGTAGAGAGGAAGGCTAGCGGGTGGCTTGGCTGAAGTTGAACCCTAAGGTTGAGCTAGCCCTTCTTCCCGGTGTGTGAACCCTCTAGGTCAGGGGTAGGGCTCATCTGGGGAACCTACTGAGAGTGCCACGCCTGGCTCATTAGTGGCTGTCTGGGGAGGCCTTTTGAAGATGAAACACTTCATAAGCACTCATTGTTTCTGTTTTTTTGGACAAACTAGTACTTTGGTCTTCAGGGACTGTTGATCTGGCTCAGTTGCACTAGTCTGGAATTTGCTGCAAACTGAGAAGGGTGGTAGGGGGAAATGTCAGAAGTTTTGTAAAAACAACCAAACTCCCACCAAACCCCCATGCTTGTAAGTAGGATTCCTCCCCGTCCACCTTTCACATTCTTGGGTTTGGGTGCACTTTGTCTTGACCTGTCCCTTTGGCTGCTGTGTTTGGGGTGTGTGTGTGTGTCTCTGGTTCCCAGACTCTAGAGAATGCCAGCAGCTGGCATATGGTGATTGCTGAATAAGCTGCCCGCTGACACATGCCTCCTGCAGGCACAGAGAACTGGCTTGTATGGGTGATTCTGAATCCTCATTTTATTATTGTTTCAAAGATGCATTTCTGTGGCTATCCTGTGCCATAGAGAAGAGAGAAAAGAAGAAAGGAAATGAATGAGTGAATCTGATTCTGTCTGTTGGGGCAATGGCTGGGGTGAGCAGATAGACATTTTGTACCTTCATAATGATTCTTTTGGTCGTGTTCATCCTTTTAGCAGGTATTTTTTGTTGTTGTTGTTTTTGTTGTTGCAGTTGTTGTTATTATTATTATTATTTTGAGACGGATTCTTGCCCTGTCACCAAGGCTGGAGTGCAGTGGCATGATCTCAGCTCACTGCAGCCTCCACCTCCCGGGTTCAAGTGATTCTCGTGCCTCAGCCTCCCGAGTAGCTGGGACTACAGGAGTGTGCCACCATGCCCGGCTAATATTTGTATTTTTAGTAGAGACAGGGTTTTACCGTGTTGGCCAGGCTGTTCTCAAACTCCTGACTTCAAGTGATCCACCTGCCTTGGCCTCCCAAAGTGCTGGGATTACAGGCGTGAGCCACCGCACTTGGCCTCAGCAGGTATTTGTTACGTGCCTACTATATACCAGGCATAGCATCCAATCTGAGTGAGCTGTCAGTAAAGTCAGTAGAGACCCTGGGGGTTAGTTCAGTTTTTCAACTACTGTGTCCTTGGCACTATTCTTGGTACTGGAGACAGAGCAGTGAACAAAACACATAAGGAGCTGAAATCTTAGGTAGAATAAAACAATCAGCAAGAAATAAATATATAATGTGTCAGATGGTGATAAATGTTATGAAGAAAAGTGGGATAAATGGGGTAGAGAGTGGTGTGTGTCTGTGTGTGTGTGTTATACAGGTGGTTGTGGGAGGCCTCTTTGGTAGGAGACATTGGAACAGACAGGTAACTGAAGGGGGTGAAGGAGTAATCCATGATGGCTATCTGAGAGAGAAGCATTCCAGGCAGAGGTGATAGCAAATATGAAAGCTTTGGGCCAGGCATGGTGGCTCATGCTTGTAATCCCGTGCCCTGGGAGGCTAAGGCAGGAGGATTGCTTGAACCCAGGAGTTTGAGACCAGCCTGGGCAACATGGTAAGACCCCACCTCTTTAAAAAAAAAAAAAAAAAAAAAAGCTTTGAAGCAGGAAAGGAAAGTGTTGGGGAATTGGAGTGGAGTAAGCAGAGAGAGTAGTGATCTCGTGACAGAAGTAGGGGAGTGGAGGTCATGTAGGACCCTGTAAGCCATGGTTTGGGCCTTGGGTTGTACTGAAAAGGAGCCATGAAGCCACTAGAGGGTTTTGAACAAAGGAATCATATAACCCGAGTTTGATTTTAAAACCACCCTAGATGCTATATGGAGATTAGGCCGAAAGGCTTAGGGAAGAAGCAGAGAACCAATGAGATGACTGCCTCATTGCAGCGACCATGTGGGACAGCCCCCTCCTTAGATGGGCCACAGTGAGCCAAGGATGCACCTAGCTGAGGAATAAAGGGGTAACCCCGCCATACCCCACCTCTCTACTCCCAGTGCCCTGTTGTTTGAATAGGGCACAACATTTGCAGTTGGCATTTCACAGAGTGTAAAGGATCAGCCTCTTTTAGGAGTACGGCTTTCTTACTCCTCATTTATTTTGGTGTGGAAGAAAGATGGAGTTGCAGAAATATAGGATGGGAAGAGGCAGAGTCTCTTGATTAGAGGAGAGAGCATAAACCTTGGGAAACTGGCAAGCCTGAACCTTGTTGGGAGTCACAGAGAGCCACTCCTCATTCCACTCCCTCCTCTTCCACCCTTGCCAGAAGTCTCAGGGTAAGTAAGGTTAGGGGAGGGAGAGGCATTAATGATCTTGCAATGCCTTGGGGTATAGGGTAGAATAGCAGAACTGAAGGGACTTCAGAAATCATCTAGTTCAGTCCCCCTTTCATTTACAGGTACAGATACGGAAAAGTGAAGTAACTTGCCCAGAGTCACATGGTTAGATTACTGGCAGAGCAGGGATCCTTAGTGTTTACTGCTTTGTTTCTGTTCCCAAAGACTCAGTATGTTAAGTGGGCCTTGGTATTTATAGTCCCCTCAGACTCTCGGTTTGTCATGAATGAACTCTAGCCATGACCTTGGGAAATTCTAATTACGTGGAAGTCCTGACAAGCAAATGATGGTACGATTTTACATTTCCTTTGTCTAGGATCAGGTCTTCCATACCAGGGACCAGGCCAAAACCAGACTGCCACTGCCCCCTACTTGGGCCCCACTGTCCCCAGAAAGCAGTTGCTGTGATCATGGGCAATATCTTTGGAAACCTTCTCAAGAGCCTGATTGGGAAGAAGGAGATGCGCATCCTGATGGTGGGCCTGGATGCCGCAGGAAAGACCACCATCCTATACAAGCTGAAACTGGGGGAGATCGTCACCACCATCCCTACCATTGGTAAGAGCAGAGCTTGGATGTGGGCTTTCATGCCGGCAGCTGAGGCAGGGCAGGGACCTATTCCTGGTTCTCCCACCTGGCCTCTTCTCCCCAGGCAAGTCCATACAATTTGTGGGGTTCAGAAAAGAGGGGGGTGTTGTTTAGCTTACTAGCAGATGCTGGGGCTGCTGTTTGCCCACCTAACCTGGCTCTCCTTGATGCAGGAACTTCCATGGCCTGGCACTCAACAGTTGCCCTCAGGCATGGAGTTGGTTTTTTCTCTGTGTTGTTTGGAAAGCAGGTGAAAGGCTTTGATGTTCCTTCCAAAGGCTTGGAATTGCTTGGGTTTAGGTCTTTGGTGGCCAATCTTGGTTACAGTCTGCTGAAGGGAGGGAGAACATTTGCCATGTAGTGGGGGCTCCAGTCAGCATTCTCAGCTGGCTCTGCCTTTGGGGCTCCAGGATGCCAGCTTACTTCCCTTTCTTCACTCTGCCTCTCAGGCCCCACATCTTAGCTGAGGCCAACTCTGGTAGCCAAAGTACTAGAGTAGGGCTGAGTCATTTTGTAGAAGGGAGCACCAAAGACTCAGTGGAAAAGTCAGGAAAGTTGGCCCACGTTACCCAACTGTGAACCTCTTGACCGACTTTCCTCATCTTCTTCGACTTGTCTTCGGTTTTCATTTTGGCCTTCAGGCTGCTAGGTTAACGATTACCAGGTCTGAGGAAGCCTTAGGTTTTTTTCCATTGTTGGTGTCATGGCCACCACTGGGAGAAAGCAGAACCAAACTCATTGTGGTGGTGGTTGCGGGGCTAGTGTTTGAGGCCAAGTGACCATTGCCTGTTTTTTTTCCAAAGGATTCAATGTGGAGACAGTGGAGTATAAGAACATCAGCTTCACAGTGTGGGATGTGGGTGGCCAGGACAAGATTCGGCCCCTCTGGAGACACTACTTCCAGAACACCCAAGGTATGCCCAGGCCTAGCATGGGTTGGTTGGGTTTGAGCAGAGTGTGTGGCTGTCTTTCTTGTTTATGGGTGGCCAACTGTTACCCTGCTATAGCTCCTGGGGGCAGAAGAAAGGGAGGAAAGGGAGCAAATATTTGGAGGGTGTCAGGCAAGTGTCTTCTTGTTGGGGGGAGGGGGTTACCTGTCATCTTAGTGCAGCCCATGCTCTGCCTCCCTAGGGTTAATATTTGTGGTCGACAGCAATGATCGGGAGCGAGTAAATGAGGCCCGGGAAGAGCTGATGAGAATGCTGGCAGAGGACGAGCTCCGGGATGCTGTACTCCTTGTCTTTGCAAACAAACAGGTGAGACTTCTTCCCACCCCAGAATCTGGGAGACAGCAAACTGGCTGTGGAAATTGTTGGGTCTTGGGCCTATTATATGGTAAACCCTTTTAGTATGCTCTCAATTTTAAAA
Organism: Theropithecus gelada; assembly: GCF_003255815.1. Lineage (NCBI taxonomy): Eukaryota > Metazoa > Chordata > Mammalia > Primates > Cercopithecidae > Theropithecus > Theropithecus gelada. The sequence goes on along the minus strand of NC_037679.1, from coordinate 8,103,850 downwards.
GTGTGGGAAATTGAGCAGTTGGCTTCTTTATGCCCCTCTTCTCGTGCCCCACCCAAGCTTTATTTAGCAACATTGCAGTCCTCAGGGATTGCCTCAAATCTTTCTTTCATCTTGCCTATTATCTACTTTAGGTGAATTGGCCTCACTCCTGCTGTCAGACAGACCTGATTCTTTGGTCAGTTTGAATCACGTCTCTTGCTTCCCCACCAATCTCATATTTGGTTTCCAATTCCTCAGTACAGTGACCTCTAGTGTCTTGGATCTTGGGTTTTAGGGTGACTAAATCCAAAGTAGCTCCTTAGGATCTTGGTCTGGGTTTCCTAAAATAAAGGAGGAGGGGAAGGTGCTGGTACACATTTCTTTGGTAGATGGGTGTTCTAGAAGCCTTTAAAAAATCCTGAGGCTTCTTTTTGTGTGTCTCCCACGTGCTCCAGGATCTGCCTAATGCTATGAATGCTGCTGAGATCACAGACAAGCTGGGCCTGCATTCCCTTCGTCACCGTAACTGGTACATTCAGGCCACCTGTGCCACCAGCGGGGACGGGCTGTACGAAGGCCTGGACTGGCTGGCCAATCAGCTCAAAAACAAGAAGTGAGAGCCAGACAGCCCTAACCAAGCACCCCACCCACTCCTGACATACCTGCTGTCACCCTGCCCTCGTCCTACCCCTTCCTCTCCACTGCAAGTGTGGCCAGGGCCCTGGGTATCATGTCCGCATGCCCAGCAAGAGCCTTGCCTCCCCTGCCTCCCCTCCTTTTTCCTGTCCACCTATATGACCAATCCCTAATTGCTGTCCTGATGATGAGTCATTCCAATTTACTGGATTTTAAACAAAAACAAAGTTGTTATGGTTTCATGGGGTGGCCCCTCTCTCTCTCACCCTCTGGGTTTCGGGAGGTCCAGTGGGGTATTCTCTTTGTTTGGCAGTGGTTGCTGTCCTCTTGGCATCTGAATCCTTTCTCTGTCCCCACAAGCCCTTCTACTCCCTGTTTGTCTTTCCTTCGCCACCCTCTCCCTGTTCTACATGGAAATTGCACGGGCCTCTCTGTGTTTGCGTGCATGTGTGCGCCTGTATATACATGTATAGAGAGATATATTTGTGGGGGACGGGGGGAGCGGGGAGGGGGTGGAGTTAAGCTCAGGGCTTGCAGCCAGGACACTGCCCACTGGAGCCTGTCATCTGCCCCTTTCGTGTTGGTGAGATTAAGGGAAGAAGGTGGGAGGGCATTAGTCAGGCCGGACTACCCCAGTCTTTGACTGGTTACCCACCTCTCTGCAGTTAGGTTTTTCTGGATGATAGGACAGATGATGGATTCTCCACCACCATTTTCCTCGTACTCCTCTTTCCACCCTTCTTAGGACTGGAGGGTGGCATTTATCTCTAGATGACTGTTCTCAAGGAGATGCCACTGTGCTCTGCCTTATTGTTGGGAAGGAGAGAGGAACCCACTCACTCTTATCAGCTTAGAGTGTTCAACTGATCCTTCCCGAGCATCCTCAGATCTGTTCGTCTGGAGCTTGACTAGGGGGTGGGGATGGCAAGTCCGTGGTGTGTGTTAGGGACCCAGGGCGTTGGGGGAAGGGAGGCGAAGGCCTCAGGCTTTCCATCTTCATTCTCTTTTGTTATTAGGAGGTGAGGCATGGATCAGTCCCATTACTGCCTTCCAGTGCCCCACCACCCTTCGATCTTGGGCGCTGGATGGTTCATCTGTCTTTGGTCAGAAGTTTTCTCACCCTAGTACTCCTGTTGGCCTGACCAGGGCTACTGGGTGTTCTAATGAGGAGCTGGGAAGTGGGGTGACATAGCTGACCTTAGTATCAACCCCCCTCTTCTCCAATTCTTGTTTTCTAATCCAGGATGTGCTAAAGGATGAAGATTTTCTATTGTTTCCAGGCCCTCAGACCATCCTTGCTGTCCCTTCACCCTCCATGCCCCTGCCCTCCTCACCCACTTCTCATAAATGGATCTAGGGGTTAGAGTGGAGGAAATAAAATCCTGAAGTGGTTGTCAGTGCTTGTGGGATGCAGTGGTCTTCAGGGTTCTCCCCGCATTATTATGTAGTTGTTCAGAAGTTGCTGCTACTGCATCTCTGTCTGCAGGGGGCCCTTGTCGCTGAGGTCCTGGCCTGGGTCCTGACTTCTGTAGTTTCTGTGAAGACGTAGCTGTCCTGTGGGCTTCTGTGTGTGCTGGCTGCGCCCTGAGCTTCCAGACAGCTGTCCATAACCTTTCTGTGAAGGTCAGGGCCCAGGGCCCCCCATAGCATAGCTGAGAGATCCCTTCCCAGTAGGGCTGTCCCAAGCCCCACTCCATGAGGCCAGGTTTCCTGGCCACTTTTATCGATAGCAGGTGGATCAATACTAGTAACCCCATCCAAGATTGAACTGTGAAAGAGAGGTTCCAGGGGTATCTCCCTCAGTGCCAGTTACTTAGTGATGTGTTATCCACGATGCAGCAGGTGTGTGCAGGTATCTTGCTCTCTAGGCCTGTGGGTGTGTGTGTGTATGGGTGTGTGTGTATGGGTGTGGGTGTGGGTGTGGGTATGTTTGTGTGTGGTGCTTGTGTGGGGGAGTGTTGGAGGTTCTATTTCATTTAAAAATGTATTCATTACCCTGGCCCCACAGATGCTTCCCTCCATACTTTTTATTTGCTCTATTTCCTCAGATTTATTTTGTCCTGCCCCATTGCCTCTCCTTCCCTGAACTCTTTCCTTTTCAATCTCAACTCATTCACTGCTGTTGCTTGTTTGCCTTTTTCCATGTATTTTTTCCTACTTAGGATTTTCCACTCTATCTTTGTGGTTCATGAGGACTTTGCCTCTTCTCCTGCCTCATTCCCTGACTTTCTCTAGTTAGATGCCAGTCCTAAATAGGTTTTCCTCATTTCAGGCCTCACCCCTCACCTTGTTTTTGGGGGGCTCCAGGGACCAATCTGGGGCTGAAAATGTTAGGAGGTGGCCTTGGTGCTGCCCCAGATCTGTCCAGCAGGGAGCAGTAAGTGATCTTGGTAGTATCCCTGGCTACTAAGCCCTTGGCAGGGGTGGTCCTTTCTACATTCCCATTCACTTAACAGCTCTTTTGGGATTGGGTATTTCATTCCATTTCTGCCCACTCCCTCTCCTCTCCTCTCCTCTGGTAGGTTTAATTTTATGCTTTCCCTGATTCCAGCTTCCTGCTTCCTGAGGACTCCCCGCTCCCCCCACCCCAAAGTTTGTCTGTGGTGTTATAGTAGTAACTGCAGTTCCTTCTCTGGAATGTAGACTGTATATGTTTAATAACTCACCTTCTCTATCCTTGCTCAAAATGTGGGATAACACGATGACTGTGACCCTGGTTGGAAATTAAACTTGTTTTATGCAGCTTTGGAGCAGACTTTCATCTTTGCTGTGCAGCAGCCGTGGGACAGTGGTTTCATGTGAGGGGAGTCCTTTTTCTGGTCCCTCTCTCCATAGTGCTCCTTCTTTCAGCAAAGGGGTAAAAGGCACACTTGATTGATAGAGAGTAAGGTTATGGAGGAACTTAGTCCCACTCACACTGGTTATTTCTTCCCATCGTAACCTGCGGGGGAGCCCAAATGAATTGGGCACCAGAGTGTGAGGGCTTTGTGACTTTCCTCCTCTAGTTCTAAGGTTTAAACCTGAAGTCAGCCACATTTCTCACCTGTTGGTAGACTGTAGGGACTTCACTGGCTGAAAGGCCCTGAACTTGGAGGGCCCCATGTGCCTCTACTCTCAGATCTCCTCAGCCTTGCACATGAGGTGCTTCTAGTTTGAACAGAGTCCCCTCACTAGTCTAGTTCTGGACTTTGGCAGTGAATAAACATGAAGGATAAACGTCTGGGCAGTGTAATGACCTTGATCCTTCTTATAACTAATGGCCCTGCATCAGCTCTACTTTAGGCGTGTGGTTTTTCATTGTCAGGATGCCAAGCTCATCCAGAGATCCCACAAATGTCTGAGAGGCCTCCATCCTCCATCACACTCCTACCACTATTCTGTTCCTCCCCTGCTACCAGTGTCTGGCTCCAGGCAAAGAAAGGGATGGTGCTACCTTTAGGGTGAGTGAGGTCTAGGTGAGCCAGGCAAGCCTTCCCCAGTCTTAATATTTTCTTAAGCTTTGAGGACAGAGGTCTTCCCAGCCTGCTGTTGTGGGAAAGGGATAGGATTTAGGCATATAATAAGTTTGAGAGCCCCAAGTACCAGTGTGAAGCATATAATTTGTATTCAGTTGCTTCCCTGCTGCCTCCCCTGCCAATTTTCCTTTTTCAGCGCTTCTGTTATTAATAGGCCATCACCCTCAAGGACCAGTGCTTCCACCATATATAACTCTAAAACTACTCCAACCAGACATGTATTATCAATCCCAATGACTTTGAACATTACCCACCTACTCCTCAAGATAAGATGACACTTTCTTCCTTCCAGGCTTCTCCAAAGTTCTACTTGGTGACAGGCTGCTGATAAGAGTATCTTTCCCAAGTGTTTTCTTTCTTTCTTTTTTTTTTTTTTTTTTGAGATGGAGTTTCGCTCTTGTTGCCCAGACTGGAGGGCAATGGCACAATCTCAGCTCACCACAACCTCTGCCTCCCGGGTTCAAGCCATTCTCCTACTTCAGCCTCCTGAGCAGGTGGGATTACAGGCATGTGCCACCACACCTGGCTAATTTTGTATTGTATTTTTTTTTTTTTTTTTTTTTTTTTTTTTTTTTTTTTTTTTTTTT